>NC_056728.1:1239821764-1239864389 GCF_019279795.1 Protopterus annectens
ATATATATATATATATATATATATATATATATATATATATATATATATATATATATATATATATATATATATATAAATATAACATATAAATATATATATATAAATATATATATATATTATATATATATAAATATATATTTATAAATATATATATATATATATATATATATATATAAATAACTATATATGTATATATACATATATATATATATATATATATATATATATATATATATATACACATACATAAATAGCACAATCCATACTGTCACAAATGTTACCCATGCCATTAATGTTGTCATACATTTATGTATGTACTATGTGCATCACGAGAACAGGTAGCACACATTCGTCTGGCGTAACAACTTGATGGGGTTTCCCTACCAGACAGTAATGTTTATCACACAAAAAGAATACCTAGGAATAGCCAATAAGATGTGTCACAGCTCACTGTGGCAAAGGTGGTACACTTCAGTTACAAATCACTGGAAGATGAGTAGGGAGGTACAAGAAGAAGGGTGCATTGTTCTCAGTTATTGTTGTGATGAAACTTGGAACTATGAAGGTATTATGGCCCCTGATATCGATGTCCTTCACATACTCTGTAGTTGTGTTCCATACAAGGGAGTAGTCAGCACTGTGGCCACATGCTGGTGTATGTTCCACATACCAGCTACCCCAGCACACAGGTCGCATACCTATTGGTCTAATTATGGGGTATGATGTCTGCATTCTACTTGGGCTGTGTGTTTGTTTTTCTGTTGTAACAAATGCCCCCATCATTTTTGTGTCATTGCAGGTGTTGTCATGGCTGTGGCAGCAGTCTGTGCTGTGTTTTGATTCTGTCTGTATTATACTAACATCACAGCTGGAGTCAATGATTGCCAACAATCTGTAGTCCTTCAGATAGCTGTTTGGACACAGGATGTGTATGTCATTTGTGAATTCACTTCCAAACAACTTAAGACGAATAACCTTGCTTAACTTATTTAAAATTAACCTCAGCGAATTCCTGAAATCTCACTGGTTATGTCCTTGCCCTAAACCAGACTAAACCCAGCCAACAACTACCTCACTAGTCTCATCACCTCCTGGAGACTAGTACCTCTTCCTCTAGGCTTCCCCTCTTCAACCTACCTCCTCCTCGTATGAATGGTAACTTAGTCACATGTGTTGTTTGCTGTCCTCATTTATACCTATGTTAATAGTATAATTTTTTCTCTGTATGTTTAATTACTCTTATCTTATTATGTTGGAGCTTTTCTCCCCGGGCCTCTACTGAAAAGGGACATGTATCCAGCTAGACCAGCCCGGTCAACAAATGTAAAATAAAATAAATAAAAATAAAATAAATAAATAAAATAAAATGTCTGTGACTTAAATAATGGACAGAAAAGGGCCTAGCAAACAACCCTAATGTTCGGACCTGATCACTGGACCTGAGATGTACTTCACTTCGTACATTTCAACATATTTCAATATCATGTATGTGATACAAAGGTATCCCCACTTGGTGATATAGGTATTTATAGCCACATCTGACAGTGTTGATTAAATACCTCAGTGTGGATTTGTGTCAAATGCCTTATGCTTGTCAAGTTCAAAAAGATGATAGTGTTTTCATCATGCACACCCTTAATGACTTCTTTCAGGACACCAAACAGATGTAACACACATGATGTAGCATTAAAATCTCACATAGGTCTGTTGCACACAACCAGGATATTACTAGTGTCCATTTAGTAAAAGGTCCATGATAACATGTTGGCTACATCACAGATGAGCAGAGTCAGGATGTGTGTATACATGAAGGCATCGGGTGCTGTCCCCTCAACTCACATGGATGCATGTTGATGTACACCCTTCTACAGGAATATAGTGTGGAGGGTGTGTTGAAGTGCATATTCAACTATGTCAGGAAGGTGTATGTGCTGAGTCACAGTCCATTGATTCTGAGTGATAGGCCTGGATTAAGGTAAGACAGTGCATACTGGCTATCCTGATCTGGCTTAGGGTTTGGACACAATCCCCCACTCTGGTATCATTGAGAAAGGTACCCAGCTGGAGAATAACCCTCATGTCACTAGATGCGTAAGCAATTGGTTCACTCACAGAACACATACTGTAAAAGTTGGTGAATCAAACTGTACCAGTAGACCTGTCACCGCTGGTGTACCCCAGGGATTGATGCTTGGCCCTTTACAGTTTAGACTCTATTTCTTGACAGTGCAGCCTTTGGTTTACCTCATTTTCTGATTTTTGTATACTGGGGGCAATCATTGAGTCCATCTGTGATGATACTATACTACAGGAGGGGCTAACACAAACAAATGATTGGTCACAAAGCAACATGGTCTACAAATAAATGCAAAAATGTTTTTTTTTTTCTTTCCTTCAGCAAAGTGGAATTTCCTGCTAATCACAGCATTGAGAACAGTCCTGCTATGCTGAAACACAGCAATGCAAGCACTGGGAACACACACAGACAGCAATCTGAACTTCAACCACTAAGTGTCCACACTGTTATCGAAAGTCTATAATATGCACATCATAAGTCATGCCATCATATTCAGATATGAGGATTATATTACAGCACTGTACTCAAACATCATCAGAACACTAATAGAGTATAATGCTCTCTTTTGGATATATCTCACCAGACACATGCAGCAGCTGGAGAGATCATAGGGGTTTCTCACCAAGAATGCACAGGGCATACAAACCATGTCATGATGTCCGTGGATAGACTGAAAGCAATGTCACTGTAATCTGAATTGTGTATGATGAAGTTATTTCTGTCTGGCCTCCAGGGCAGTCTCTAACCCTGCTCTGATGGGAATAGTGTATATTCACAAATCAGATATAGCTGATGACATCAGTAGTGTCTGATGAAAATATTATGGTAATAGCAGTGTCCCACATGCTGGTGTAGAAGGCTCTCTTTAATGTCAAGCAAGTGCACAAACACACACATCCTAATTAACTGCAGTAAGAATCAAACCCATACCTAAGTACACAGAATACAGAACTCTGTATTAAAGGCAAGTGTCTCAGCTCAAGTCTGACTTGGACTGTCTCAGACAACACTTTATATTTGATGACATTAGCAGTGTCTGGTGAGGAGAATATAGCAATAACAGTGTCCCATGTGCTGGTGTAAAAAGTTCTCTGCAATGTCAAGCC
Organism: Protopterus annectens; assembly: GCF_019279795.1. Taxonomy (NCBI): domain Eukaryota; kingdom Metazoa; phylum Chordata; order Ceratodontiformes; family Protopteridae; genus Protopterus; species Protopterus annectens. The sequence continues at coordinate 1,239,824,948 of NC_056728.1, forward strand.
AGTCAAAAACACAACCATAAACACACACACACTCACACCCTGGATGACTCCAGTGAGAACAGAACCCCTACCTATCAAAGTACATCAACTACAGAACTCTTTATTCAAGGCAAGTGCCAGAGCTGGAGTCTGGCTTGGACTTCCTCAGACAACACTTTATAGCTGATGACATCAGTAGTTTCTGGTGAGAAGAATATAATAATAACATTGTTCCACATGCAGGTGTAAAAGGCTCTCTGTCATGTCAAGCAAGTACTCACACACACACACACACACACACACACACACACACACACACACACACACACACACACACGCGCACGCGCACACACACACACATACACACCAGTTTACTGCAGTGAGAACAGAACACAGGTTACAGAGCTCAGTACTTTTTTCAAGGCTGCAGGACAACTTATATTGGATGACATCAGCAGTGCATGTTGGAGAGAAGATGTTGGGAGGCCTGCATGAAATGGATGTGTAGGCATGTGCATGTATCAAAATACTGTCCGTTCATGGGATTGGAGTGGTAACTGTAGAATTCACACTTATTTTCTTCGCCTAGACACACACACACACACACACACATTTAATGCAGTAAGATCAGAACCATCTACCTATCTAAGTACACAGACTACAGAGCTCAGTACGTTATGCAGGCACCAGGCACAAGTCTGACTTTTACAAGGCTGCAGGACAACATATAGTAGATGACATCAGTACTGGGTGTAGGAGATAAGATGTTGGGAGGCCTGCATAGGTTCATAGCTTCATTGGTTCATAGGCAAATGGCCCCATGGCTTTTACAAGCTTAGTCATGTAAAAACCCAAGTACCCTTATTGAGCATAGTTACGTGTTCACTTTTAGCAAAGCGATTTTGTGATCAGCACCAACTGCCCCTTTCTATGAAGACATAGTTGCCACTGCTGGGGTGAATTTATGATCACCCATCCAGTTGTCAAGATTGTGCTTGAATAGGTTCATTGAAGAGCACTGCTTCACATCCAGTGGGATCCTATTCCAGAGAAGCAGCAAGTGTTTATGTCACATGCTAGGCTGAGATCCCTTGAGCAAGTTATTCTTGTCACATTTCATTTGCAGATATCCAACATTTCCAGTAGGGCAGGGTCTTAGAATTCTCTGTAGGCCAGGCACAAGTCATTTCTCAGCAGCCTGTATGACACTGAGTACAATGACAGAGCTCAGTATTCATATGTATGTCATGTTTTGGAGAACCTGGATTCTCCATATTAGAAACCTTTGTGTTTTTTCCAGTTGCAGTAAGTGTCTAGTGAGGTACATACAGAAGGGAACATTGTACTGAATTAGTGGTCTGATAAGGGTTGAGTACAGTGGAGCTAATACCTCCTTGGTCTTGGATGTGATGCCTTTACTTATGAGGTGTGGAATGTAGAATGCATGTCTTACCACTATGGACACATAGTAATCAAACTTTAGACTGCTATCAACCTATGGTCCCATGTCTCACACCACTGAGTTTGAGCTTAGAGGAGTGCTATGTATATCATAATTATCAGGGGTACTTATTTGCAAATTCGGGCAATGAGGCATTTTTTGCCTTAAGTTTCAGTCCATGAGTTTGGCACCAATCATTTGTCTGTGTCAGCCCTTTTAGTAATATGTTAACATCATTGGGGACTCTATATGTTTGTGCCCAGTTGAAATTCATCTGCAAACTTAGTAAGGCATAGGCCATCTACCGTTACCTTGTCTTCAGAGATATAGTTTCCAAACAGTAGGGGCCCAACACAGATCCTTTAGGTACTCCACTGGTAACTGTCTACTGTAGGAGGTAGAATCTCCAACTTTGACAGTGTGCATTTTGTCAGTGAGCCAGTTGGCTACCCTTCTAGTAATGTATGGGTTAATCCCAAGATGGGAGATTTTCTCTATGATACTAGAATGGAAAATTGTGACAATGGCCTTGGCTAAATAAATATAAGCAGTATGTCCTGTTTTTCCTCATCCGGGCTTTGGGGACATTATCAGAGAAGTCCACTAGATTTAATAAGCAAGATCTATCCTTGATAAAACCAAAATTGGTTGGGTCAAGAGTGCTGAAGGTCAACAATGTCCTTGTGGATAAGGTGCATGATGGTTATTTCCATAGCCTTGTAGATAAGGTTGGTTAGTGTTATGAGTCAATAGTTCCCAGGGTCAGTTGATGGATGTGTAGGCATGTTTAACTGTGAAGATAATTCTAGTTCTTCATTACCAGACTGACATGCATTGCATGTCACACAACATTTGATATTAATTTATGTAGTGTAGTTGATATATGTGTGAAAAAGTATCGAGACTCCAGGGTTGCAGTGAATGAGGGGAGACAACACATGTCCGCTTTGTAAATGCCATATTGTTAGATAGGGCCTTCAGTTTATGTTTCCAAATGCAGTTTCATGGCATAAAGAGTACATGGACAGTAAACAGCACTAATGCATGCTAATATTTATGTTGCATAGTGCAGCAGTGAGCAGAGGGTTTTTGCAGGTAGTTGGCAAAGTGTTTGCACATGCAGGATACTCATTTCCATTACTTTCCCTGTTTGCACAGTTACGCAATGTGTAAATATGAGCCACATTGCTAAAAGTCTAAGAGTTAGTACTGAGTCTATGAAGCACACCTGCTGCTTAGCTAGATCTGTGGCAGCAGGTGTAAATGCATTAACCCATTTATTTTATAAATGGCAAGAAGAAACAGGGGGGTTGGTATGTAGTAGCATTAGCACTATGGAGAGGAGAGGGAACCAAAGAAAGAGAAAGAGAATGAGAAAAGATAGCACATTTAGAACAAGGTTGGCTAGAATCAGGCTGCATCGTGACAGGGACAAGACCAGCTGTTTTGTAGATAGTGTTTACGTTCAAGTTTGAATTTGGAAATATGGGGGATACTTCTTATATCATAAGGAAGAGAGTTCCAAGAGTGGGCTACTGAGTATTTGTATAGTGACTACCCAATGCTTTTTGTAGGTTAGTAGATGCCCAGAAGAAGTTTGTCAGATGTACAAAACTGACTTTTGGGGTAGTATAGTGATACAATATTAGAGGTAGAGGGGCAGGAAGTGGGGTTATAAAGAATTGAGCATGTTATATGCAACTGTGGAAGGAGCAGTTGTTTGGGAAATTCAGGCCATTGCAAAGACTTTAGGGCAAGGCAGTGGTGGGATTTATAGGGGAGAATGGAGGTAAACTTGGCTATTTTATTATAGGTTTGCTCTAGTTTACTGAGAAGAGATGACTGAAGGTTTGAAAGGACAGGGACTGCCTACAGAAGTCAGGGTAGAGAGTTTGGAGAAGGGAGGAAGGGAGAAAGAAATGTATGATTATGGTACAGCAGGCCAAGTTTATAGTGTTTTTATATGCACTGATATGTATATCAAATTTTAGTTCATCATCAATAGTGACACCAAGTAATTTAGTATGTGGATCTGGTCTGATTATGGTATTGTTAAGAGAGGTAATGGAGAAAGAGGATTTATGTTGTGCTAGTGTTTTAGGAAGAAAAAGTAGAAGTTTAGCTTTTTTAGGATTTATTTAGTTGATTATCAGTGAGCCCAGTTTCGAAGGAAGAGAAAGTGTTTTGGGTAAGAGAAAGGAGCTCAGGGATACTGTGGGCAGCGCTAATAAGGGTGGAATCATCGGCATATTGTAAGAGCACTGAGAGGTTAGTAGCAGAGTGTAAGCTGTTAGTGAAGATATTGACCGAGAGGGGACCCAAAATATAGCCTTGGGGAACATCAGTGTAGACAGGCAGAAATGGGGAGGAGACAGTTTCTCAGCATACAGATTGTAGCCTATTAGATAAGTAACTAGAGAACCACACTATAGTGGGGGTAGACAGGTGAAGGTCAGAAAGTTTAGTTGACAGTTTAGGGTGGGAGACAGTATCAAAAGCCTGTGAGAGATCAAGGAATAGACACAAAATAAGCAGGTTGTTATCGCGGGCTTCTGCTACTGTTTGGGTGAATAAGAGTAGAACAGTAGATGTGCTGTGGTGGGGTCTAAAGCCGTGCTGGGTGGGGGTAAAGAGATTATTATCAAGCAAGTGTTTAAGTAGCTGAGAATGAACATACTTTTTCTAGTATTTTGGAAAGTGGGGATAGCATAGCAATGGGACAATAGTTTGAGGGGTTGGTGGAGTTACCACCTTTATGGAGAGAGATTGTGTAAAAGGATTTCCATAATTCAAGGACAACAGACTCGGTAATAGAGCAATTGATAAGGATAGAGACTGGGTGGGCAATATATTTGGCAAAAATGTTAAGGAAGTGGGAAGGTAAATTGTCTACAGAGGGAGAGCAGGGTTTGAGTTTATTCAGTTGGGATTTGATAAAGGCAGTGGGAATAGTTTGTAAGGAAAAGGTATTAGAGGAAGAAGGACTGGGAGGTAAAGTCAGAGAAGAGGCACTGGAACTATGTTCAGTTAGCCTTTGTATTGTTTCTGTGAAGTGAAGCAGGACAAGATGCAATAAACACAATCAGGTATGTCGGGGGGAGGTTATGCTTGCAGAGAGGGGCAAAAAAGTGAACCTAAGGCAGGGTGCAAGAAAAAACAGTTATGGGTCTGGAATTCTACGAGAAAAAGAACTTTCCTTGAGGTGGTGTGCACTGCTTTAGTTTAGATAGAAGATATATTAAATACAATAGAGTCATCATTCCCAGTCATGTTGATGTTTTCCGTCATTTTGCTTCCACAAAATGTGAGTAACTCCATTTGCACTCGTTTTTCTTTCTCACAGGTGCAGGCAGTTGTGGAAAAGAGGAGGAAGAACTGGATTGTTCAACTACTTTAAATACCTTTGGTCTCGCTTCTAAATTCAAGTTATCTAGCATGCAAATCTCTGCCATTGTTGCAAAGCCCTTCAAGGCATTGGACCCTTCTTCCTCCTGCTTCCTCCTTCGGTAGTAGCAGATGCTTCAGAGGATTTTGGAATGACTCATGTCATCAGTAATTCAACCACCAATAAGAACGTGAAATCCCTGCAGAACCCTTTGGCTGTGGTGCTTTATCAGGAGTCCAATAAATATCCTGGACACCTAGCTTTCCCACTAACAACAGCCATATCTAACACCTGACTTAGAGTAATGGAAAATGATGCTTTCCCACCAATTCCAGTTATCCTGTTTACTGGTAGCAAGCAAACCCATACAACGATGCCAACCACGTTCGTATGATGTTAAGTGGAGCACAGCAGTGCCAAGCAAGGATGACATAAATATTTGAAATAGGAAGGTTAATCTGACAATTGACTTTAGTTTGAGGACTGTCTGGTGATGTAGCTTGGAAATATGTATTGAAAATTGGAAGGTAACTATTACGTGAGCTACGTTTGCAGACATGCACTGTGGGCATAAATGTCATGACCTGACACATTTGTTTTTGGCTTTATACACTGATAACATTTATTTTAAAGTGTGGGATTCAAACCTAGGCATGAGGGACAAAACATGTTCTTCCATAGCATTGATTTTCCATATTTGATACTGAAGAAGTGCTGCTGAAACATAGTCAGGACAGGAATCCTTCATAAATACCACTGACAATTTTGGGTGTTACACATATATGTGTGTGACCTGACAAGGTTCTTGTATATAGATCCTTTTGTGTATTTGTCTTATTTAATTGTGAAGGCAATCCAAGTCCAGATAGTAAAATCATACTTACAGAAATATAGTAGACCGTATGCCCTCAGTCATATATCTATCTAAAGTGGTATAAGTGATGGTGAATATAATGGGAAAATGTCTGGACTGTCCTGTATTAGAACATAGGACCATGTGTCGCAGTCTTATCCTTACACCTGCTGCCACAAGAATGTTGAAATAATACTTGTCTGTTTTATAGTTCATTTCTATAAGCTGCACTGTCACAACAGTAAAAACAGGTTTCAAACCCTGTACTAGAACCAGGGCCATCTGTACTCCAGCCCTACTTTTACACATGCTGCCACAGGACTAGTGACTTGGCATTTCCTAAAGTCCTACTTATTCTTAAGTTTTCTGTGTTAACAGCTGTGCAATGCCGCCTAGCATGTTTGTGTGGTGCCTAACAGAATTAATTGAACACATCCATTTTCAATTAGTGGCTGACTGCATCCTGTCTGTAAGGTTTCAGTGACTGCAACTGTTGGGGAGCCTTGTTAACCACTCTGCAAATGATGGAAAGCAAAAACTGCAGCAATGTATTCTTTTTGACATTTGCACTTTTACAGATGCTCTGTCTGCTTTCTGTATGGCCCACTAGTCCAGCTTTGCACACTGCTAAGTGTCACGCAAATGAGATAAGCACTGCCAAACCTGACATTGATTTTCTCAGTTTCCCTTCTTTGTGCAAAGCCTCTCACTGCAGAAATATTGCCCCCATAATATAAATAAACACAAGAGAAAAGTAGTTGAAATGAAGAAAAGCAATGTATGATATAAACATTACAAAATGTTTGTTAGTACACATGAACTATTCCTACATAGGTCTGAATTTGAACTCTCACTCCAATGAACCATCAAGAACACAGTAAGAGGACCTTGCCTTATCCCTCTTTGCCACACAAACAGCTTTGCAGCACGGAACTGAAAGCATTCTGCATATAACCAGTTAGAACATCAACTACAGTTCTAAGAAAATACATAGCGTGCAAAGGTAAAAAAAGAGGTTATTTGTACATGTATTAGTTTCAGATGTAGTGCACTGAGTGATCACACAACCATTTATGACTATTGCTTGCAAAAATGCAGCTCTGTCTTACTTCTCTGTGTTTGTTGCTCATTTTGTCTTATCTGGCCAGCATTCTGAGACAAGCAGTGTGTAAAGCATTTGACATCCTTGTCCATAAAATGTGTGAGGATATTAAATAGTAATAATATACTGTTGTCAATATATACACTTTGTAAGTCTAACCTAACCCACTCACTGGAGGTAGGGCAGAATGTATTGCTGTTGTGTTTTCCTCCTCCCTACCAATAATCATTCACAGTTGCAATTCATTAGCAAAAAACACTGAGGGAGTGCCTGCACTATGCTTACATGTGCTACACGGAGCCAAGCATTTGGGATTCATCAGTTCTAATGAGTTCACACCTCATTTGCATCTTCATCATGTTAACAGCCCTGAATCTACACCATAAAAAGGCAACCATGTAGCTAGGGAACATGAAGGTGAGGAGACTTGTTTATGTGGAGAACACAGAAGAGGTTATTACTTTTGGATATAGCTGCACAGAAAACTACTGAACTTGAGAAAGTATGCTTTCATTTATCAGCTATATACTGCAGATGCTGAAATGTCAGTTAAGAAAATTCTCTTTCATATTTATATAATATATTAATTAGCAAATGCTACTGTTATCTGTATGCATTACTTAGAAGTATACTGATGGCATGGGCATGTTTTCAGGGCATTTCACATGTATAGATGATTGGCAATAGCTTAAAATGGAATGCTCTGTATTAAATCTGTACACATGTTTCAGGGACAGTTCATTTGATAGCATTTTTAGCATTTCACTGATGGTTTGCTGGCAAAATGCATCATATGCCTGTTCTTTTGGGGGCAGGGGAGCAAAGCTTCATTTCTGTTTTGGCACAAACAAGGATATGTTGTATTGTCACTCTCCCTTGTTTTGCATCCAGCCTTGCTTTGTGTGTGAATGTAAAATGTTACAACCACACAATTCCTGTTGTTCATATTTCAAATATCTAGACTGTTTAATGTTTCTCCAGTGGGTAATACTTGAAATGCTACCTTTTCTGTTTAATTTGGGAACAGGTATGCTTTAGTTATGTGATACTTGTGTGCATTATCCTTCTGTTGTGTTTTAGGACACCTATGACTATGGCATCTGGACACCTCAATCTCTGAAAACCACCCTTCAGTGAACCTGAGAATCAGGTCATTATGAAAACTTTTAAGTAACATGGTGTCTTTCTGCTTGAGAAGTTACATGAAGACATATATGTCAGGCAGAATGCAAATCTGGCATCAAATAGTTGCAGATTTGAGTGCAATAGGCAGCCACAGCAGAACATATGATCAGGTGCACCACAGAGCCACTGACATAATCTCATTGTCATGGAGGAGAGAAGCTGCAGTGGCCCATGATCCAATGTATACTGGGAAGGCAAGCTACACAGCCACCACTAGCTGCAAATAAAGAGTTCCTGTTCACTGTCAGGGATCTAGAGAGCTCCCAAGAAAGTGCAGAACAGCATGTCCTTGGCATTGGTACTACTGTTTCAGGGACAGCAAGTATGCCCCAGGAGGAGCTTCCAGGTAGACTGATGTATCTCCATTGTTAAATACTCTTGGATAGTAAAATATTTGCATCAATAAGTTAGTTCTGTTTAACAAGAAACTGGTTGGGGGAGGGACTGTAGATTGCTACAATTAACACATTCTGACTGATTGCACATGGGGCTTAGGTTGGACTTGTCACCCAAGTTCTTGTTGAAAGTATAGTTAATGGACAAATAAAGGGCAAAAACTTTTACACCCTGTGTTACTATAAATTGTGATGATGTTGTCCTTACCTTTTGCTTAACTTCTCCCAGAACCATCCAGCATAGGGAGCCAACAATCATCTGCACATGGTAAATCAAACATTTTTATGTCAGTGCTGATGAGCAGTTCAAAGAAATATTTAGTGAATTACGGTGACAGGACTGTTGTGTGAATTACTGTGCTGTCTGTAATAATGGCACCACTGTTAGTTTGTTAACATATATTGGACTATATTAGTGTAGGTATTAATTTTTTCCTGTATTTGTTACTTATTATCACAGGTATTCCTGACAGTGGAAATGTTGGACTTCTACCACCTGATGTTAGAATATCAAAAGACTCATAAGATGATGTTGGCCACTCCAGTGAGCACTCAGATAATGGACAGGTGGAGGGTGAGACAATCAATCAGGAAAGTGTGATTACTGTAGATTCAGTGTCTGTTGACTCTGGTTATAGCGAGAGTGTAGGCAAGGTGCCACGCAAGAGGGTTTTTACAGGTGCTCAGAGGAGGCCTGCAGTCCATCCTCCACCTGATCCAGGTGTCTCTTCTTGTTTCACTCAGCATGTGTTTAGGGCCATCATGGAGGAACAGGCACATTCCCATAGGTCCTCCAGAGAAATGCTTGGGGTTGTAGATGTGGCACAGGCTGACATGTGTGACTTCCTCCACCATGTTGCTGATTCAATGGACTGGATGAATCACATGTTGGAATGGGTGGTGTCTGTGATAGAACATCTGCTGGGATTGGGACGGCATCCTTATGGGTGTAGGTCAGCCATATCATCTGCTGTTAGTCAACATGGCGATGCCCAATCACGGTCCCATAGTGGCAGTACTTCCACTGCCCCATCAGTGGTTTAGCTGTTCATACCTAGATGTGATAGGCCATAAGGTCATGGTTCTGGACATCCTCATGAGATGAGCTCATCCAGCAAATATCAGTCATGTTCAGGTAGCAGCAGTGCATCTGACTGTGGGCATAGATGTGCCAGTGCAACTCCTGGCAGAGTCAATTCTTGTGGTCAGGTACACCTCTATCATGTATGGCTCACACCTGTCCAACATACTAAGATGGATAGCTAGTACAGAGCTTGTTTGTGCTCATGCACTCACACACCAATTTCACCTGGAGGACCCATACAGACATATACACAAAGTTACATGGTTCAGCCATGAAGCTTAAAACTCATTTTGTCTCATTGGCCATTTGTTACTTTATCTGAATGTCTACCTGTTTCTCCTTTTTACTTACACTTACACTCACCAACCTTTTGTATCAACCTAACCCCCAAACAACACCCTGTGCAATTGATAACTGTGCCATAACCCTGTTTTCTATATTTTGGGTTCAGGGATATTGACTTGTATTGGTCTGAGAAAGTTAGACAGTTGACAGCATCACACTTTTTTGCATCAGTACTTTTAATAATTGTGGGAGGATTGTGAAGTTTGAAACTGAAACATGTCTCATTATTTTCTAATTTCTCTCTTTAATGATTTTCCAGCACAAACGTATGGTGCGTAACCGAGGACATGCGGTGACCATCTGTACTTTTGAGAGGTATAACTGTGTAAATCATTGATGCCTCAGGCCTACTACTTAATAACGGACCTATATACATTAAATAAGTCATTGCTGTCACATGTTAAGGACATTTTTGTACAAATCACCCACCTTTCACTTGCTTACACTACCAAGTAACAACATGTAAAGGACATGCCAGTCATTCATATTATTACATAATACACTCCAGATTCAACACTTACCTTTTAACTCCAGCAGTTGTAACAGTTTTAATTCAGGGCTGACTCTATCTGATGATAGCAGTATACAGCCATTACATGGGTAGGTAAAGGTTGCGAGGGTTACCTGGCATCAATGTTACTATATGTATGTGCATAGGAGGAAGGTTTTAGCTCCTTAGGTGGGGAGTGAGTGTGCTATCTATTGTCTCTTAGCCAATGCAAGGGCTTATTGAGCATGCTTATGTCTGCCTACACCCACAGCAGTTGCTCATTCCCCCTTTGACTCCTTATCTTTGTTTGACTGTGGTGACCTTGCCATTGGTGGTGGAATGTGTGCCCCTTCCCCTTGCTAATCCTGCTGAAGCTGCTTTCTCAGGATGATATTGTGTAGCACGGCACATACAGTGAATATGTCAGTATGTGTACATGGATTGTACTGCAGGGCTCCCCCAGATGTATCTAGACAGCAGAACTGCAACTTCAGCAGCCCAAACACACCCTCTATGATATTTCTGGTTTGAGCATGTGCCTCACTATTGCATTCTTCAGCAGGTGTGTGTGCATTTCTGGTGGGCATCATCAGCCATGGTTCCAGTGCATAACCTGCATCTCCCAGTAAATGACCCTGTGGGGCATTCTCCCTAGTGAACATCTGATAGAGTTGGGAGTTGTTCCAGATATGTGAGTCATGCTATCTGCCTGGGTTGTCAGCACACATTTTCAAGATGATTCCCTTGGCAATACACAAAACTTGACAGTCAATGGAGTGGAAACCCTTTCTATTTATGTACAGCCTTCTATGTTCCCCGAGTGATGCCTTATTTTCTACATTTGTGCAATCTATGGCACCCAGTACCTTATGGTAGTGTGATACAAGGTAGACCTCCTGCATACTTCTGGCCCTGTCCTCAGGAGTATGGGGACAATATATGTGGTCACTGGCAAGTTGGAGCATAGCATTCAGGAAATGATGGAGGATCCTGGATGCTGATACCTGTGACAACCCCCAGCATGTCCCGTTGATCTCTGAAAGGTACCTGTAGCTAAAATTCTAAGTGCTACACATACCTTTGTCTCCAATGGTACAGGGTCCCCTCAGTTTGCCCTGGCTCTTGAGTTAAGGACAACAGAGGTTGCAAAGTTCCTGTAGTGTGTCTCTATCCACACTGTAGCACTCTACAATTTTCATGTCATGTAGACAGTAATAAGTTAACTATGGTCTGAAAAATCTTCTCCTTCTTGGCCTTGGTTTATTAACATCATCAGCAGCATAGACTTCAGCTTTTTGCACAAACACATGAATTAAAACAGCAGCAGCCCCTAACATTGTTTCTGTGTGGACTCCTTTCTGTGGCTGTATTCCAATAGGTTTTGGAATTTGCAGGAAAAAATAGCACTGAGGCACGGTTCCTTTATAGCTTGTTGAATAGCTCCTACATCTTGGATTGGCTGATTAGCATACAGTTCAGTTGCTTATGCTATAATTAGCATGCCAAGGTGTTTACCTCCTTGTTTGCTCAGCACTGCACAGCTCTACACCCTATGTACAGCTGTACATATATACTGTATATATATATATATATATATATATATATATATATATATATATATATATATATATATATATATATATATATATATATATATATATATATATATATTTATATATATATATATATAAATATCAGTATATTTTATATATATATATATATATATATATATATGTATATATATATATATATATATATATATATATATATATATATATATATATATATATATATATATATATATATATATATATATATATATGGGTCTATATGACTTGGTCAACAGTTCATATGATCGACTGTTTATTTGGTCGACAGTTCATTTGATCGACAAGCATTTTAGGTGGGGGGCTTTGCCCACCACAACTAATGGGGGCTGTGCCCCCCACACCCCCCCCTAACTATATATATATCAACTACAGGGTCACACAGCATTGGGGAAGGGGGCAAATGCTTGTCGATCAAATGAACTGTCGACCAAATAAACAGTCGATCATATGAACTGTCGACCAAGTCATATAGACCCATATATATATATATATATATATATATATATATATATATATATATATATATATATATACTGAATTATTAGCAATGAGTTGTTCAAAACACAAAAAAATCTTACCACGGCTGTTTATCATTTATCGCTACCAAATCATTAAAAAAGTAATCACAAATATAACCAATAGATTACATACAAAAAAAACAAGGAATTATACTTACTCTATGGTCTTAAAACTAGAAACAAAAGGAAAAACTCCAGAATTTATATTACATTCAATCTACTGAAGTCCTACAATAACATATTTCAATAAACTGCACCAGTGACAAATAAAACCACAGTTTCAGCATATGAGTATTTGTGTACCAATAAAACCTTTAACACTCATATAAATATAAACAGAAATGTATATTATATATTTGTGTGTGTGTGTGTGTGTGTGTGTGTGTGTGTGTGTGTGTGTGTGTGTGTGTGTGTGTGTGTGTGTGTGTGTGTGTGTGTGTGTGTGTGTGTGTGTGTGTGTGTGTGTGTGTGAGTGTGTGTGTATGAATAATTTAGTAGTGTGGGAAATTATCCTCATGTCTGCAAGGATGATTGCACCTAGAACATTTTTTTGTGCGTTTTGTGATCATTAGTCTAGATGTTTTGGGGTTGATTAAGTATGCTTTGATTAATTGAGATGCAGTTATTCACAGTAAACCCTACAGATCTATATAAGGCTCTGTTGAGTAACAAAGCCTGACATATGCCTGCAAAGAGAACCACAGTATAATCAGTGAATAAACATGGTAAAAAAGAGCAACGTAAAAATGAAAATAAAAAAACGAGCACTGCAACGTTAAGCACTTTAATAAAATGTAAAAGTATGAAAGTAAAGCTTTCGGCAACAATCCATCAGTACATGATGCATAGCTAAGAATGCAATTATATATACACTAATCACATGATGTTATTCAGCTAATAACAAGCAACTATCTTAAACAAATTTGATTTTGCTTTAAAACTGGTTTCGCGTAAACCATCTTATTAATACCAGGTGCATGGTCAGTATTTAGACGTAAAATCCATTTGTGTTCTTTCAGTTCCAATCTATTATTCATATCCCCACCCCTAATATCTCTAAAAAGCATTTCCATAACCCTAAATGTAAAAACGTGATTACTGCCATTTTCTTTCTGATGTTGTACTAATGAATTACTCATAACACCCTTCGCGTTTATATCACGTTATCAAAAGATGAAAATAGCGAACGCTATTTCATTGGCCCCAAAACATCTAAACATGACAATATCGAATATTCAGAACAGCGAAGTTTTTCCCATGGAAAAAAATTGCTGCTCCGAAACACATACACACAACACAAGCACATCAAACAAACAGCAACTGCACACATACACTTAAATTCCTACATCTAACGCTACACTAAACTAAACTTGCACTACTATCTACCCACTTACCTTAACTGAAACTCTAACCCTAAGGTCCGTCATTATCACACAATCACCTAACCTGGGCCCTAACCCTAACTCACTTAAACCGCCTCTAACCCTAAAGTCTGTCACTATCACACACATGCCTAACCCAAGCCCTAACCCTGACTCACTTAACCTGCCTCTAACCCTAACTTACAAACAATCGCACACTTACCTGAACCCAACCTGTAACTTTCCACCACAGCGCTAAGAATAGCGAAGCCACAGAAATGGCCAACCGAATTCTTTCCCAAGGAAACAATTCGCTGTTCTGCAGCTTTGCTATTCTTAGCGTTCGCTGAATAGTGTTCGATATCAGAACATTCGAAGTTTTAATACTTTGATGTTCTGATATAGACCCCGCATTTCTGACCTGTGTTCCACTACTCTCTCTTTCTCTCTCAGTTTTCTTGTTGATTTACCATTGTAAAAATTAGAACATTGTTTACATGTTGCTAAATACACAATGTTAGTAGAGTTACAATTAGCAAAACAAGAACACATAAATCCTTTCCCACTAACAGGGTGTATAAATTAAGTCTCAGTATTTATCACCTCACAACTTGAGCAACCATAACATGGAGCCCTTCCTATCTTGGGGGATCTGGATGGTTGAGAATGCAAATGGTAATAATCACTTTTTTACATTTAGGGTTATGGAAATGTTTTTTAGAGATATTAGAGGTGGAGATTGTATCCAAAAGTTTTACTTTCATACTTTTACATTTTACTAAAGTGCTTAACATTGCAGTGCTTGATGTTTTTTGATATGCCTGCAAAGACACTGTTTTCAAGAACAACTGCACCATGTAACAAATCATATCAGGCTGTACTACCCAGCAACTCTCCCAACATAGGCACAGTTCTTTGCATTTTAGCAGATGCAAAGCAAGATCCTGAAGTCCCGTCCCATCACAGTTCTACACCAGGCAAACATGATACCCTACCTACCAACCAGCCATTGTAAATATATACATATCATCTGCTTTCTGAACATTACCTGTACTTTCACTGTTGAGTCAGTGGCAGTTGCTTAACTGATACATGTATGGTACTGTTTTTTCACTGTTTATGATTACACTGGTCTTAATTTAGCTGAACCATATTTCTGTTGAATTAATTAACTTTATTTTTACTTCTCTAGATTGTGTACCCTCACTATAGTACTTTAGCATGGCTTCTAGAGTACTTAGTCATACAACATAATGGGACATCCTTCTCTCCTTGATAATTAAAATTAGTTACATCTCACCTCAGTGAATGATTTATACTTGCTCATTATACTAAAGAACAAGATTATAGCTGTAAAATCAGATGGGTACTGCTCACAGCAGATGAACTGGCAGATTAATTAAGGAATGCTCAGTGCTTTTCACTCCCTTTGTCCATCTAAATAATTATTTTAGGGGTGGGGTGCATCTGAGGCCCTTGTAGACAGAGATGGTTGTATTCCAGCTGTGATTTACTATTTTAACAGGCTAACAAAGCTGCTATTATCTACTCACAATATTACCATATGACTTTAGTTAAGAATTTTAATTGGCTAGCAGAGCAACGGTTAAGACACAACTGTGATTTAGGATTTTAACAAGTATCCTTTACCTCTACAAGGTATTACGGTTACTCCCTCTCCTGCATTATGAATTATACTCCCCACAGTGTAACCACAGTTACAGCAGCTTTCTGTTAACCTAGCAACATACAGCACCTTTCCCAGTAGATATTCAATTTAAAATACTTACATGTGGGGGAATACTTCATACAGTAACAAACTTGCTAACTGTGCTGAGCAACATCTTTCTTTCAGTGCATTCCCTAATTGTGCTTCTAAATGAAATATCTTGTGAAAGTGCAGTGGCTACATGCAGTTTACTTATAGAGAGACAGAAAATAGCATGTAAATAGGGATGCTGAAACTAAAAAAAGATCTGCAGACTCAATAGCCACAGTTTGGCCAACAAAAAAGGAGATTAATTAAATATTTCTTTCAGAGACAGTTCAAGTTTCAGTTTCCAGCTGCCAGTCTGTTGCGTTTATCTTCTGTGGCATACTTCGTGCTTGTATAAGGAAAATACTGAGTTTATTAAACAGAATGCTTTGCTGATGGAGTAACTGACAGCTGCCAGTACATAAACACACAACAGCTCACTGATATTATCATCATGTCAAAGTACCGTAAATATCTCACAGCCATTTAGGTAATCACTGAACATACTGAGGTCTTTGCTCAAAATTAATGATAAAAACTAAAGTCAGGAAAATATTCCTAAAAGAAATTATAGATTTGCTGAAATTTATGCAGTAAGACTATCGCATATTATACTTTACCAACCTCTCCAAAAATGCTGAAGAATTTTACTTCAAAATTATCATTACAGCTTAACTTTTTTGATGTTGACTTAAAATATATAATTTGATAAAAGACACTTCCCCTGTACTTTATTTGACAAAACACATTTCAAACATTTGGTGGAGGAATTATTTCAAATCAAAAATAAAAGCCATACTATAAATTATACTAATAAATCACACGTAAAACAGTTTAGCTGACAGACCACCTAGACATATTAATAATACCTGCTAACCTTTGGTATGACACCACAGAACACTTCTTGGAGGTCCAGTATTGTCCAACACCACCCACTCTGTCAAAAACTATCATCATCATCATTATTATTATTTTGCTTCATTTTGATCTCCAGTCTTAAATGATGACCAGCAGGCCTTCCTATTTCCTTCCCTACTGGCCTGTTTATTCCACATGGATGTTGACAGGCCTATGGCCCATTTATTTCTCACAATGTGTTGACTGGAAGGTGAGAAGCAGAAGTGCTCTCGGATGCAGAGACTTTTTTTTTATAATCTTCCATTTCCACATAGGTTCATAAGTAGGTCCTAGGCTATTAGCCCTAGGGCCTATATAAGCCTAGCCAAAAGGTACCCTGGCTTTCGCCACCCAAGAAAATTATTTTCCTGTGCCACTGTTGAGCAGAGCCACAGAAGTGATCCCGGGGTGAATTTCCTATCTCCCATCCAATCATCAAGATTTTTCTTGAAGAGTGCTAATGAGGAGCTTTGTTTGATATAGATAGGTAGTTTGTTCCAGAGTATGGGAAGTCTCTGGGATAGGAATCTATCCCTCCAGCATGTTCTCTTTATTGTGGTAACAAGGTTTAGGTCCCTATAGTATGTAGCTCGGATGGATTGGGATTTCTTTAAGTGGAGCATGCCCAAAGGCTCTGGGTTTGACATAGCTTTGTGTGTTAAGCAGAGATCGCCTCAGAGTAGGCGATATGTGATGGAGTAAAGCTGCAGTTTTTTGAGATGGCCTGCATAGGGCATCTGTTTGAGGCCGGTAATCCTCTTTGTGAGGTTTTTTCTGCTGCCTTTCCAGTTGTTGTAGATGTCTTGTGAGGTACATACCAAAAGGGGCGCTGTACTCTATAATGGGTCTAATGAGTGATGAGTAGAGGGGAATAATGACCTCTTTTTTCTTGGATGAGAGACCTTTTGTGATGAGGTGTGCCACATAGAAAGATTTCCTGACTACTGTGGTGATGTGATTATCAAAGGAGAGACTACTGTCTACCTGTGTCCCAGGGTTTCTTATCACACTTTCGGTGTTAAGTAGACTACCGCCTATGTGGTAGTTCATGGGTACAGATATTTTACCAGAAGGGATGACAATGCACTTTTTGGCATTGAGCTTGAGGCCATGGCTTTGACACCAGGCATCTGTCTCAGTGAGGCCCTTATGTAGGATGTCCACATCTTTTGAAATTTTGATTATGGCTCCTAGTTTACAGTGATCTGTTAACTTCATTAGCCAAAGACCTTCTGTGTTAGCCTGTACTTCAGATAAGTAGATACCAAACAGGAGAGAACCCAGGACTGAACCCTGTGGTACTCTACTTGTCACTGGTCTGAAGTTGGATTTGGAGTCTGCTACTTTCACAGTACGGGTTCTGTCAGTAAGCCAGTTGGCAACTCATCTTGTTACATAGGGATTTATACCTAGTTTAGTGACTTTATCTATAATTCCAGAGTGGGAGATGGTGTCGAAAGCCTTGGCGAGATCTAGATAGGCTGTGTGAACCACCTTTCCCTCATCTATGGCTTTGGTGACCGCTTCAAAGAAGTCTATCAGGTTTAGGAGACATGATCTGCCTTTTACAAATCCGAACTGGGTGGGGTCCTGAGTTTGGAGATTACCAATGTCATTGTTTATAAGTTCCATGATGATACATTCCATAGCCTTGCAGACCAGGCTCGTCAGGCTGATGGGGCACTAGTTTCTGGGGTCAGTGGTGGCTCCCCCTTTATGGAGGGGGATAACTGTTGCTGTGCACCATTCAGTGGGAACATAGCCTGAGGTGAGGCTATGATTGAACATGGTACTTAGGTGGGGTGCCAGTTCGTTCTGTAGTTCATGTAGAACGTAGCCTGGGATGTTGTCAGGTCCCATGGATGCTGTGTTCTTGGCTTTGAAGAGTGTGTTTTTTACCTGTGCAGCCATGATTACAGGAACTTTGCATTCTTAGTATAGAGATGGGCCCTTTAGGGGATGAGAGGGGGGTAAAGATGGCACTGAACCTATCTGCCAGGATGTTGGCAATATCAGTTGGTTCTGTATATTTAGTGCCATTGTGCTGTAACTCAGAGCAGATCTGAGTGTTGCCATTGAGATTCTTGACATTGCTATAGAATGCTGTGTGGTTGTCTTTAGAGTCAGTGGCAATTTTGTTTTCATAACTAGCTTTGGAGGATTTTATGGGGGATCTCAGCTTCTTATTGAGGCTGACCAGGGAGTTCCTCCAGTCATGGGATTTTACTCTTTTTTGCAGCAGTTTCTTTCTTCTGTTGTAGAGTTTATTTATGGCAGAGGACTGCCAGATTGGCTTCCTTTTTTTGGAGGATAGCATCTTGGTTCTGTTAGGGATTGCATGATCCATGCATTCATGTAAGTGCTTATAAAGTGCATTTGTGTAGGATTCAGCAGTCATGCCTCTATTGTTTGTCAGCATGGGTGTTGTGAAGTTTGCCACTTCTGTCTTGAGAAGTGTGAAGTTGGCTTTGGAGAAATTTTTTACGGTGGTTTCCCTAATGGGGGGTGGGGGATGTGGATGTCTAGGGTGATTAGCTTGTGATAGGATCTGACCAACGAGGAATTGACCTCTGGTGTGGAGCACCAGTTGCCTATGTTGGTAATAACCAGGTCTAGGATATTGCTGCCCCTGGTGGGGGTGTGGATAAGTTGATCCAAGCATTGGAATTTATGAATTCCAGAAAATGTGGAGCACAAGAGTTGGTACATGAGTAGTTTTCCCAGTTAATTGTGGGGTAGTTGAAATTGCCCATTATTAGGGTGTTAGGTTGTACCCTAATATTTTCCTGTGTATCAAGAAATGAGGAGTGGGAATCCTGGGGCATGGTGGGGGATCTGTAACAAACTACAATTTGGATTGCAGTCTTGCCCAGAGTTTGTTGCACTTGGATAATCTTGGATGCATTATAATGAGCAACTAGCCTGGAGGTGTGGATATCCTTAATGAATATGGACACGCCTCCGCCTTTAGTGTTTTGGTCCAGGTTAGGTGGCCGAAAGGTGTGGTATGAATTATAGCCTGGTAATGCAGGGGTACTCTCTGGAGCCTTGAACCAGGTCTCTGTCACTGCACAGATGTCAATGTTCTCCATTTTAAGGAGTGCCTTGAGTGAGTGCATTTTGAGGTTTAGACTTCTAGCATTGAACAGCAATACCCTCAGATTCTGCTTGCTTGTACCTGTTATGGTGGTGACTTTGTCATTTGAACCTTGCCTAAAAAAGGCACTATAGGGGTGGCTAGAGCCTTAGCAAGTATCCAGAATCCCAGGGGCACCAGGTGCAGGCCATCTCTGGCAAAGCATTGTGGTTTGTCGATCATGTCATCCCAGGCAGATGGATACTGGATCCCCTTAGAATCACACCAGAAGCTTAGCCAATTGTTGAAGTCAATCATTTTGTCCTTGTACTGTGGTATCATTTTGGGTAAATAAATAACCCTGCAGGTCACGAACCCAGGACCCTATACACCATAGTCACAGTAGTTAACCACCAAGATAGTGTATACTCTCAATGTGCCAAGGAATGGTGCTCAATAGGCCTACATTATGTGAATGCTGCCTATTTCTGTTAGAGGTGTCACCTGAAACACAATGCACTTTGAAGATAAAGCACCTCCATTAATCAGTACCCCTGCTCTCTGTAAAGCATGTTAACATGGAACTCATACTCTGGGCATGCTTGTCACATCTGTAATATAGTACTATCTGCACATATTAGGAGTCCAGCCATTTCTTTGTTTTTGCTAAATGCATATGTTTTTATGATACATACCTTCTACTTTAAAAAAGACCCAAAGTTCTTTTTTTGATGTGGTAAAATATGATACACAGACACACACATACACACATGCACACACAAACACACACACACACACATATATATATATATATATATATATAGAGAGAGAGAGAGAGGGAGAGATAGATATATAGATATAGATAGATATAGATATATAGATATATATAATGATATATAGATATATAAAGATATGCGTGTGTGTGTATATACTCACTAGTCTCAATTTGGTTTTGTCAAGGACAGTTCATGCCTACTTAACCTGGTGGACTTCTTTGACAGGGCCCCCAAAGCAATGGGTGAGTTCAAAATGGTTCACCTTGTGTATCTTGACCTTTCCAAGTCATCTGATACAATACACCACTTGGGCATTGTTGATAAACTCAAGAGGTTACTTATAAACCTTGATGTCAAATGTCAGATAGCCAGCTGACTCACAAATAGGACCGAAGAGGCTAGAATTGAGGAGACCACCTTCCAAAGAGGCCAGTCACCCAAAGACTCCTTTAGAGTTCAGTCCTAAGACTGCTCCTTTTTGATATTTACTTCTCTGAAGTCAAAGCCTATGTCAAGGGCCTCTGGCTGGCCAAATCTGTAGATAACTGCAAATTAGAATCAGTCACAGAATCCCTTACAGACACTAACATTCCTCAAGAATGGTTGACACAGACAAATAACATGTCAGAGCCATGGACTAAAACTAAATGCCAAGAAATGCATAGTAGTATCCTTCAGAAAGTCATCTACCCCTGGTAACTATCATAGTAACAACACACCCTTAAGAGCTGACCCAGAAGTCAGGGACTTGAGAACACAGACAGTAATCTAGCTTTTGATCATCATGTGTCTACAGTAGTGAGGAAATTTATGTTGTGCAATTTATAAACAAAGGTATGACATCTAGCTTCAAGAAGATGATTATTCCACTGCATTCCACTGTATTCTGCATGCATCAGATCCATCACTGAGTACAATGTCTCCTTTCATATATTCCTTACCAGGCACATCCAACAATTGGAGTATCCACAGAGGTTACTCTCTAAAAAAAAGTACAGGGCATAAATAACATGACATATACATACTGCCTCAAAGCCTTATCCCTGTCTTGTATTTTGTTTCCTACAAGCTGTTGAAGGGAGACCTAAGTCTGTCATATGAGGTATTGTCAGACTCCAGCCTAATGGACCTCCTGCATATCTGCAAAACAAACAGCACCGTAATTAGCAATTCTAAAGACTTAAACCTTACCTGTGATATAAATCGGACCCACTGTAGAGTCAGGTATGTATCCCAAAGAGTATCCCTTCTCTGGAAAAGACTCCCCATCCATATGAAGTAGAGTTCCTCCCTAACCAAATTCAAAGGTAACTTGGACAGTTGGATGGAGAACAGGAAATTCAGCCCTAGTTTGGCACCTATGTCTCTAATGGACACAGGAAGCCTGTAAACAGTTCATCTTCCAGGACCCTGCTTGTAAATGTTTCATCTCCCAAGCCCCTGCTTACACTTATCAAGGGTGCCAGAACTTATCAGAGATTTGGGATGCATGGCTAGGCTTAAAAAGGCCAAAGCAGTCATTAGTGTAGTACACACCTATAAACCTATGAATTATGTTTCCATTGTTATGAATACACAGAATAACTGAAATGGAACAAAATATTTTACCTGCTTTGAAGTACTACTGTAGAAACAAACTCTGAAAATTGAAGACAACAAAAGCATTCTTGTAAAAGAAAGCTAAACCCACAGATATTTGAGATGGCTGGCTAGGCTTTAAAAGGCCATTGCGGTCATTAGAATAGTACATGCATATGAACCTATTAGCTACATTTCCATTGCTTCTGGAGTTTGGTGATTCCCTTCCCCATTACCTCCATGACCCTGGTGAGGAGTCAGCATCTCCCTCTCATGTTGAAGCTTCTCCTTTCCTTTGGCCTCCAAACACTGCCGTTTTTCATTTCCTTCAGCCTCTAAACACCACATGCTCTCTGCTAATTCTAATTCCAAACATTTTGCCTCCATTTTAAGTCTCTTTAATGCCAGACATATTTTTAAGTCCTCTGAGGAAAAGCTGAACTGTCTTGTTTCTAAGGGCTACAAATTCCCATCACCAGACTTTGTATCCTACTTGTTACTCATCTGTGTTGTAGCTGTAACTAAAGCTGAAATCATTTCCTGTTTAGCCAGGCTGGCATACACCAGTCCTTTGCCTTCCAACACCTTGACCAACTGGTTCTTTGTTAGCTTGCCATAACCCTCTGCTGACATTTTTGCCTGCTCTCCCTGACTAAATTAAACTAACAAAAAATTAATAGATAAAACTGTTGTAATATGAAGCTCTGAATGTTCAGCATCTGGCTGCTAAGAGAATGCGCACCTTTAGTGACAATTGCTTACAGGCTGCTGAAGTTCAATATCAATACCATTGCTCACCAATATGTGATGGCCACCACTGCCACCAGTATGTGACATCCCCACTCTGGGCCAGTAATTAAGGAACCTGAATCCTCACCACTGACACTGGAGAGAGACATTCACTTGGAATACAAATGGATACACTTGGTATTTCCAGATGCAGACCTCAGTGCATCAAGGACATTTTTCCCTTAAGAGCACCCAGAGAGCACACTCAGTCTGGGGGCTGGTTCCTATCCATATCTGTCCAGACCTCCAATAAGATTCCCCACTGGCACAGCTTAGAGTCGAGTCCTTATCTGGGGTTCCAACCTAAGTCCTCCCACACCTTCTCTGTGAAGCCAGTGCTTTATGTCCCTGCTCCAAGCAGCTGACACACACACACACACACACACACACACACACACACACACACACACACACACGCACACACACGTTCTTTGAGATTTGATTTGCTCACACACACACACACACACACACACACACACACATACACATCTGGGAAAGGCTGGCACGGATTCACCTGCTGTGCCCCCTTCTGCCCAGACTATAAGGTAGTTATCACTGCCGCCAGAACCCCTGCTAGCTTCTTTAAGGCTCTTACAACAGTACCCAATTATACTGAGTGAAACTGATATTAATACAAATGTTAATGTTGACCAAACAGCAAGGCTTTCAGGAGTGTTCAGAGCTATTGCCAAATAAATATGTGCAAATACTCTCAAAACTTTATTTTCTAAAAAGGACCAGCCGCAATGAAAAGTTTAATACATTTAATAATAAATAATACAAGAACAAAAATAATACTAAATATCTCTTTACAGTAAACACCAGAGTTTCAGTAACAGGGAATATTAAAAATAACACCAATAGAAAGTTTCACACAGTTATAGAAAAACAGTATTTCTAATCTCACTATATTTTCCTGACCAATCTAAAAGAATTACTGTTCCCTAGTTAAGTTGCTTACTACCGCAAGGTAAGATGACATGGATGAGGGTCTTTCTAGTCAGATTTCTGACTGACAGACTTCTCAATATAATATCTAAATATTATTTCAGAGTTGATTACAGAATGACATCACATCTGATCATCTGACTTCTGGTTCCCATGCTATCACCAACACTAGAAGCTGACAGGATTTTAGTACCTATGTGCTACAATACACACAGATAGAGTTTTGTTCAGATCTCCTGTAAGTCATAAAACCATATCACTATTCCTACAGGAACTACCAACTATTCTCTAGCACAGAAATTGCATCTCTGGCTTCATTCAAAACTGTGGGATACCATCTTTATGGCTTAACCCATAAAGTAATTTAATTTCAAGAATATTTTGCAAAGTCAGGAGGATTAAGATTAATCTCTTCACTTCCAGTATGTACTGTTACAATGTATACATTTAATTCATTTACAATAATACATGTATATTTCTTTTTCGTCCAGCAGGGCACACTGTTGATACATTTTAACACAAGCAAACCTCACAAATACATTTTCAGCACAAGCATCTGTACAAATTAGTTTGATATACAAATGACATATCATTATTTACAAAATTCCAACTAACTGTGCTGGCATACATTACAAGTCGACTGCCCTATTTCTCCTGACATGGCTGGCAGTACCTCTTATAGTCGCAAGGGGACATATATATCTTAAATTGTTAGATTGATTTCATATAGTCATAGCATTTAGTTAACTAAGCATAGTACACTTATTGATATTAACATATATTCTGAGTGTTGAGAATAACTCTGTTAATTGTCGAATTATTACTGATGCTTCCATAATCCATATCATTCTATTAACATCCACTATTTAACAGTGGGGCCAGTACATTTTGATAAATCCTGTTACATATCTGAGAAAGTTTTAGGTTAATATTGTATATTTTTTAAAAATGCTATGGAGGCCTGTTTTTCCATGAAATACTGATAGCAACAGAAAAACAAATTAATCTATAATGTTGAGAGACTGTGATGGTCACACTACCAGTTGGAATGAAGACCAGGGAAGATTTTTTTAACTACTGATTCAAGGTTAGAATTTGTCTGTAGATTGAGGTTGCAGGTTTGAATTTCATGTTCCTATCCTAACAGTTGGAATAAAGACCAGAGAAATGTTTTTTTCTAAACTACTGATGTGCAATTTACCCCACTCGGGCATCATAGATAAGCTATCCAGCTTAAATATAAACCCCTATGTCAGAAGATGGGTCGCAAACTGGCTCAAAGACAGAACCCACAGAGTGAGAGTTGCTGGAGCCATGTCAGACTCGAAACCGGTCACAAGTCGCGTCCCACAGGGTTCTGTCCTGGGACCACTCTTGTTCGGTATATACTTTTCCGAGGTACAGGCAAACGTGGGAGGACTATGGCTCACCAAGTTCGCAGATGACTGCAAACTGGGCACCATAATCAACTCTCCAGCTGACACAAACATCCTTCAAAAAGGTCTCACAGAGACAGATAACTGGTGCCAGCACCATGGTTTAAAGCTAAATGCCAAAAAATGTATAGTCATACCCTTTGGCAAAAACAATGTGCCCACAAATTACCACATAGACGGAAACCCATTAAGTACAGAGAAAGTTGTTAGGGACCTGGGGACCCAAGTTGATAGCAATCTCTCCTTTGAAAACCACATTGCCAAAGTGGTTAGAAAGACCTTCACATAGCCCACCTCATCATGAAGGGTTTCACATCTAGATCAAGAGAGGTAATCGTGCCCCTTTATTCATACCTCATCAGGCCCATCATAAAATACAATGCCCCTTTTGGGATGTACCTTACCCGACACCTGCAGCAATTAGAAAGACCCCAAAAGTATCTCACCAAGAGGATCAAGGGTCTCAAACAGATGCCATATGCTGCTCGGTTAAAAAAACTCCAGCTCTACTCAGTTGCATACCGCCTACTTCGAGGAGATCTATGCCTGACATACAAAGCTATGTCAAATCCAGAATTAATGGACATGCTCTGCCTCAGTAAATCTAAATCCCTTAGAGCCACACGCTCGAGGGACTTGAACCTCAGCACAGAAATAAATAGAACTTGCTGGAGGGATAGGTTCATAAATCCAAAAAACACAAAGTACTGGAAGAAACCACTTTATAAAACACAGCAAAGCTTTCAGGCATAAAACCCTTCTTCAATGCATTACAAAATACAAGTAAAAAAACATTCTGAATTTATACAAGGTCACCATCACATGACCAGCAGCCCAATGGTCATATGACGCAGGTTATATGCATTGTTAAAATAACATATTAAAATATTTAGAGTACTCAAAAAATACTCAAAAAATACATTCAGAGAAACATTCAACATATTACATTAGCATGTTCATCTAAGTTGTGTATATTGTAAATGTTTGAGAACAGGTTTTAAAGTAATGACATCATTAAGTCCTGGTGGACGGTCGGCTGCCAGCCTTAACATCCATTCATATTCCTTTAACTCTAACAAGTTGTTAATATCACCTCCACGTGGTGTTGGTTTAATAATATGAATAACTCTAAAAGAAAACCTATGGTCTGCACCTAGTTCAGCTATATGTTTATATAATGCATTTGTGGCCACCACTCTCCTAATTTCTGATTTATGTTCTATTATTCTATCTTTTAATTTTCTTGTAGTTTTTCCTATATAGAATGATGGGCATTTAGAACAGTTAGCCATATAAACAACTGAAGTAGTGGTGCAAAGGGCTTTTAGATTAAAGGAATATAATTTTTTGGTTACAGGATGCCTAAATTGGTGGCTAGATGCCCCCAAAATATCAGAACAACAAGAGCAGTTCAGACATTTAAAGGTACCTGGATTAACATGTATTGGGGTGGAATAAAAGTTAAAATCCTTGTAACATAATTTTTGTTTTAAAGTTCTCATGTTTCTGTAAGAAAAGTAGGGTTTATCTCCTAAAATTCTCTTAACATTCACGCAGGCCATAAGAATCAACCAATTTTTTTGTATGACTTGCTTAATTAAGTGGGTTCTAGCATTAAAGGATGTAACAAATCTAATTCTAGTGTTATGTCGCATATTCTCAGTTCTACTAGTCCCTTCTAAGTAGATAGGTTTGAGATTAATATCTCTTTCAGCTATTATTTTATTTTTAAGCTCAGTCAGCAATTTACTATCATAACCACTGGATATGAAGTCCATAAACATATCATTAAGTTGTGTGTTAAAATGTACATTTTCGGTATTCAATTTACTAACCCTACTAAATTGAGAAGTCACAATGCCTCTATAAACATGTGGAGCATGCATACTAGTGTAATGCAAGTAACGTCCCGAATGTACTTTCTTCTGATAAATACTCGTATGAAATGAGCCATATGCCCATTGTAACTGTAAATCCAAAAAAACTATCTGCTCCTCTGAAAACTCCATCTTAAACTTAAGAAAATCTGTTGTATTATTTAAGTAATTTAAAAATACATGTAAGTCTGATTGCGTTCCCTTCCAGATCATAAGACAATCGTCTACAAATCGTTGATAAAATACAATATTATTAGCAAAGGGGTTATTATCATTTATTATAAAATTCTGTTCCCAACAGTATAGGACTATATTGGCGTATGTATTTGCTACAGATGTTCCCATAGCTACCCCAAATAATTGTAAGTATAATTTACTGTTAAATAAAAAGATATTATTACTAAGGACCAAATCAAGCAGGTAGCATATATTTTCTACCTTACGTGCTGTCAACGGAGACTGATTTGTCAAGAATTCTCTGATGCATTTTATCCCAAAATCATTTGGTATCACTGTAAAAAGTGAAGCTATGTCTAGTGTTACAAGGAGAATTTCCCCTTCTAGGATCTCTCTGGTGCTAGAAGTATGATACCATGTTCGTAATTTTAACAGAAGGTCTGTAGTGTCTTTTAATACAGTAGTACAATTGCTTAAAAAGGGGTATAGTTGTTTCTGCAAATATATAGAGATAGGCTCAGTGAGCCAGCCCCCACCTGATACTATGGGTATCATGGGGGGTTTGTTATTGACTTATGGATTTTAGGAACGCCATAGAGGCAAGGTATCATTGGACATGGTACTGTAAAGAAATTAAACAGATCTAAGTCAATATCCTCTTGTAACTGTAACTCATATATAGCCATGTTAATATTACTAATACACTTCTTAACATCATTGTTATTGATACACTTAAACGCCGTGGTGTCATTAAGCAAGCATAAAACTGAATCAATATAATTAGCTTTATCCATAAGTACAACAACCCCTCCTTTATCCGCAGATTTGATGATAATGTCATCTTTAATAGACAATGATTTTAAGGCCATATGTTCTTGATATGATAGATTAAAGTACTTGGGTGTCACAGGGCAATTATATAACTTTCTAATTTCTAGTTCACATACATCATGAAAGGCAGTTAGCACTGGTATGTTAGTAGGAACAAAGGTGCTACGTCGTTTACATAAAACGTCAGAAGTACAATTATTACCAAACAAAATTTGAGTGCCACAGTCCTCACAAACTGTTTCAGATCAGTTAGAACATGTACTAAATCATCATTCGCAGTAGGAGTTATTCATATTATTAAACCAACACCACGTGGAGGTGATATTAACAACTTGTTAGAGTTAAAGGAATATGAATGGATGTTAAGGCTGGCAGCCGACCGTCCACCAGGACTTAATGATGTCATTACTTTAAAACCTGTTCTCAAACATTTACAATATACACAACTTAGATGAACATGCTAATGTAATATGTTGAATGTTTCTCTGAATGTATTTTTTGAGTATTTTTTGAGTACTCTAAATATTTTAATATGTTATTTTAACAATGCATATAACCTGCGTCATATGACCATTGGGCTGATGGTCATGTGATGGTGACCTTGTATAAATTCAGAATGTTTTTTTACTTGTATTTTGTAATGCACTGAAGAAGGGTTTTATGCCTGAAAGCTTTGCTGTGTTTTATAAAGTGGTTTCTTCCAGGGACAGGTTCATAACCCAGAGGCTCCCTTCGCTCTGGAATAGAATTCCAGTTCATGTGAGGCAGAGCACCTCACTGAATCTCTTCAAGAAGAATCTCGATAGGTGGATGGGGGATCGTAGGTTTGTCCCAGGGATTACTCTCGTGTCACTATTAGACAGAGGCACAGTAAACTAAACCTTAAAAAGGGCACAGTATACTCAAATCAAGGGGTGGCGTAAGCCATACAGAATCGGGCTAGGCTTATAATTGCCTCAGGGCAGATAGCCTAGTATGAACCTATGAACCTATGAACAAGGAATAATGGTCCTCACACACACCTTTCTGTGTCCATAATGTACAGTAACAGGTAAGTTTCTGTTCACATAAGTGAGATGTTACATGACAGTGTCACATTGTCTGAGGAATGGATGTTCTCCATGACTGTTAATTTTTATGAACACAGTGCTGACATGAATGCAATTTAAAAACAGTGCAGCAACATGAGCAACATATGTTCATACTTTGCAATCCTAAGCCAAGATCATTCTTAGTAGCCCATCCCCCATCAAGATGAGGTCATAACATTAACTCTTTTCACTGCCTGGACAACATGTTTTTTACAGTTAAGTAGGCAGGTAGGTCTCAAGGTTAGAATTTGGCTGTAGACTGAGATTGCAGGTTTGAATCTTGTGTCCTTCAAACTAAAGGTTAAAATGTTCTTGTGTTTTGTGATTATCTAATGTTCTTTAGAAAAGCAGTACACAAACTGTACTGTGAAATGTATATCATTGTTGTCTGTGGAATGCATTTTTAAAAATATATATATTTTTTTTCAGATGAGGAGGGCTGCAGTCTGAACACAGCAATGTGCATCAAGCTGATCCACAGGCTTGAACAGCAGTGGAGGGTGAGAGGTATATTGAATATTTTAAATATATTATGAACTGAAATCCATATTCCACTGTTTTCAGGGCTGTGATTTTCAAATTAATATGTTTATTGATTAGAATGCAGGAATAGTCTAGCCCCCATTTGCACCAAAAGGATTAAACACAACAATGCCCGTAGCTAACAAAACATACCACCCAATTACTTCTCTCCAGAGACAGGGCCTGGAAAGAATGGCACATAAATAGAACCCCTCAAAATGAACTTACCTACAAACAACTTCAAAATACTGCCAAAAAACTAGTTAATTAATGACAAAAATGTACTTCCCAACATAATTATCCACCTAAAAGAGCAACCACAAAAAATGTTGGAAATCAGCTTCCTCAATACTTAATCCCGGGACACAGCATAATCCTGTGCCATCTCCAGATAAAGACCTGCAAGAAATCGCCCAAATGTTTAACTCTCACTTTATTGATAACATTCAAAAACTAATGAATTAATTCTCCCCTACAGCTAATAACAACTCACATAATTTGGACTCTGCTTCAAATCTCACTCAGTATAACCTAAGCTCTTATTCAACCTCTACCAGTGAAAATACTAATAATTTGCTATCAGCCTCAGCTCTCACTTTACACCCAATACCCACCTCCCTTGTGCATAAATTTCTAACTAAACTTAGACCCTGCTCTACTTCCACTGACAACCTTCCATCAGAATACCTAAAACTAGGAGCTGATGCTATAACTTATCCTGTCAGTATCCTCATTAACTGGTCTGTCTCTGAATCCTATGTCCCTCATCTCTGGAAAAAAATAAAATTTCTTTGCATAAAGGTGTTAACACCAAATATCTTTCCAACTATCAGCCTATCTCTATACTCTCACCTTTATCCAAAATCCAAGAAAAATGCAAACATATGCAATTACTAAAACATCTCCCTGACAATAACTTCCTTGTTCCCACCTAGCATGGCGTTTGCCCCACTCACAGCACTACTACTGCCTTACTCTCATTTACCAGTACTGTGTACAAAGCTCTGGATGCCAGTCTATCAAGTTCAGTCATCCTGATAGACCTTTCCAAAGCTTTTTACACAGTATCAGACACAAAATTATTACAACAACTCAAACCTCTAAATTGCTTCTAGCATGCTCTACATTGGTTTTCCAGCTACCTAAACAATAGAAAACAATCTGAATATCTCATCAATAATACAGGAGTCCGCCAGGGATGTATTCTGGGTCCTCTTCTTTTCATTGTGTTTATTAATAATGTTCATACAGCATCCCAACACAGTACCCTCATCCAGTATGCAGATGATTCCACTACTATCTCCTTTTCCACAACTTCTCTGACCTCCTAAAGAGAACTCAGAACTCCTTTTCATCTATTGAATCCTGGCTAAACAATGCACAACTCCTACTCAATCCCCAAAAATCTAAACTCCTACAATTCCCCTGCAAAAACAACTACTCAAGACTTTAAGATGCATTTGCAAAACCGTACTGAAATTGAAGTAGTAAAGTCAGCAAAATTACATGGCATAGAAATTGACAACAAACTCTCCTTTGAGAATCATATTCTCAACACAATAAAAAGCATTTTAAACTTAGTAAACTATAGATATAAAGTATACATGGACAAGCCCACTAGGATAAAACTTGCTAACACTCTGTTACTACCTTTCCTCCTCCATGGAAGCCCCTTCTTCACCAACCTTCATACTTCATATCTGAACAAATTACAATCTTGCTACTATAAAATAGCTAAATTTGCCTCTGGAATGCCAAATCGCACACACCACTGTCTGCCCATAGAAGAATTGAACAGGTTTCAATTACCCCCCCCCCCCACACACACACACACACACACACACACACACACACACACACACACACACACACCTAGCATACACCCAAGTTACTCTTGTCCACAAACTAATCAATAATCCTGACAAGTACCATTCCCATCAATATAGTCTAGAACCATACGACCCCAAGAAATCTTTGCTATAATAACAAACAACTTCTAAACATAACCAAGCCCAATAAATAAGCTGGACAAAGTCTTTATTCTTACTCTATGGCCAAACTATGGAATACTCAGCCTTTACCAATCACTCAGTTGCACACTATAAAATCATTTAAATCTGTTCTAAAATTACACTACCTTAACCTTTGCTCCTGCCCATGAACACATATGACTAAGCCACCATGAGCAAAGTTATACATCCAACTTACTTCTAATCCTTTTTGCTACATACCTACATCTTGCTACCCCTAGTATTTTCTTTACTACTCTTCTAATAACAGTCTCAAAGACTCTAAGTTATTTCACCTTACTAAGTTCTCTTACTTCTAATCTTGAACTACCTTCTGTCAGAAGAAAGAATTCGCCTCCTCGCATTTCAGCTAATTTTTCAAACTGATTGTACACTTTATTACATGTTAAGATGACCAATATGTATCTCTAGCTGTAATACAAAATTGTATGTTAGTTTATACTAAAAATTGAATACTATTTCCATGCACTATACCATTTGTCACACAATTTAATGTTTTGTATTTTCCTGAAGTTTTTCTCCGCGGGCCTCCACTGAAAATGGGTTTCTACCCAGTGGACTTTCCCGGTCAACAATTGTCAATCCATAAATAAATAAATACCCATTGTGCATCAGTAAGGTAAGTGAAATCAGCAATGGTAGCTATCAATGCAACTGTGTATAAAACTTATAGTGTTGATATATTATGTATTTTTGATCCATTTTGTCAGCACATGTGTTTAACAAAACATCTGTAAACTAAATAACAGTCTGTTGTGTGTATCTGTCAGACAAGCTTTAAATTGAAAGTTTTAGCTATAATTGGAAGTATGGCTTGTTTATGATGTACGGGTTGGTGTACTTGTATGTCTGCTTGTGGTTTCTGATGACTGATCTGTTATATACAGCCTGCCTATTCACAGAGTGGGAGTTTGCTGTATCAGTATTAGTCCTGCTGTTTGCAGGCTGTATGGTATAGCCTTCAGTTTAACATTGGTATTACATCTGCCTCTCAGGTATGTCTGCAAAAATATTGTTTTAGCTTAGGTTGACTGACACTTAAGCAGTTAACTCTTTTGATAGTAGCAGTTCATAGTCAGCACACCCTGCAGGTCAACTGGTTTTGTTTCTGTCTCCAACTTTTTAGTTTTTTTTTTTTTAAAACATTCCTATAGCCTAGGCTGACTGACACTTGAGCAGTTACCTATTTGATAGCAGCAGCTCATAATCAGTACACCCTGCAGGTCAGCACTGGCATTGTTTCTGTCTCCATCTCCTTGGTTGTTTTTTTTTTTAAACACTGTCATAGCCAAGGTTGACCGACACTCAAGCAGGTACTCAGTTGATTGCAGTGGTACATAATCAGCAAGTATATTTTAAAAGTTTTATTTTGTAAGCCTTCTGATTCCTAATTGTCTTTGAAGACAATGCATGCAGTTGTATGCATGCAATACTGTTATCAATAGATATATTACATTCTGATATGAGTAAAATTATTTTGATTGAGCATATCACATTGTTTTTAGTGTTGTACTCATTACACTGATGTGTATTCAGCCAAATATCATGCTGGCTGTCTCAGAAAGTTGTCATATGGGTTGCCTATTGTCAACAATAATGCCTTTTCCTAATTTTTACAATGGCATGTTGCGGCAGCTATTGTAAATTTTTGAATGCAGACAGTAAAATATGTTTTTTGACATTCATACATTTTTATAAAGAAAATAATCCATGTATGTATGTGTGTCTAAGCATAGAGAATTCTTCATGAAAGAATGCTGTCATCCTTTTTAGGAGTATGACATATAGGATCATAGGTAACTCTGGCCATAAGAAATGTGTCTCAATCCCTGTATATACTGTCATCAGAACAATACCGTGTTTTGCTATGATTTTCATGGGGCAGTTCTGCATGACAGACATTTTGTTTTCTTTCCTTGTATATTTTGTTTTCTTTTCTGTTGTGTTTTGCAATTATCATTATACAGCATTGTAACCAAGAATGTTCACCAATCGGAAGACACTGACAGTGATGACGAAGCACCTGGACCTGCCACTGGCTGAAATATCTTGGCTGCACCCTGGAGGAGACTTTGCCATGACCATGATAGAGATGAATTTCCGGGAGGAGATCTGGGAGATCATGACAAATGGGTTCCGAACGCAAATGCAGGACATGATGGGGATCTTCTTTGATGAGATGGCATGAGCTATGCAGGATTCATTCAGGATGATAGCTCGTGATATAATTTAGGATTCTGATCCACATCCGCCTAGTCCTTCCAGTCACTAGGTATTGTCTGTGTGCTCCACTTCTGTTAAACTGCCACTGGTGCTTGCATATTAACTGTTTAGACTGTATATGCACTCTTGTGCATGCATACCATGTATCTGTTATGCTTATGTGTTATTACCTTGTGACATTTACTTTTTTTTCAACGTGTGCAGGACACACATGAACATTACACTGTTCAAATACATTCAACTGTCCATGCATTGTATCAATTAACCTTTTAATAATATTGTAGCAGGCAGCCTGTAAACATGCCTCTTACTGGGACAACTGACAGACAACTTATGTTGTCCATTGTCCAGCAGTAACAGTGTCATATGTGTTGGATGTCTGTCTTGCCATATCAGGTATGTGCAACATATAGACATGTCATTCCACATGTTTTTGGATGACAGATTTCACAATGTCCCACTGATGTCATGTGGGATCACATACAGGTATATCCTATCTATGTGCATTTCTCCTTTTCTGACTGCATCAAACAGCAAGGTAAGTTAATCTGTACACAATGTTACAGATTACACATTCATTCACAGTATATGATACCATGTTTCTTGTATGTAACATTTCTACACCCATGATGCAGTGACATTGGTGTACACCTTCCATGAATAGTTGTACACATTATGACTGTATGTGTGTATGCACGTAGTCAGATACATACTGACACAGAAATGTACTTTTGACAAGTGAGCATTCAGTGATGTACTACTGATGTACTGTTATGATGCTCACATGAGTGTCCTCTGTTCCATAATGAACAGGGTGGTTGAACCTGTGTTTCTTTATTTGACATTTGCTTAACAATATAAGTGTATGTGCTTGTAATGTTAACTTGCTTACCTATGGCATGTTGACGTGACATGATTGCACATTACTGTGTATGTATGTGTGTTTTATACATGCCCAGTTTTGTGAACATCGGCAAGCCATCTGGGCATTTGACATATATTTTCCATTTGTTTAAATGTATGTCTGTGTATCTTCTATAGCACCCAGTGTTCTTTGCACTTGCATTTGCATTGTGTCTACATACCATGTCCTGCTTTACGCAGATGTGGTCATAGATTTCCACCATCATCCCACCTTAATATTTCCCTATTTTTTTATTTATTTATTTTATTTTATTTATTTTATATTTGTTAACCAAGCTTTGGCTCATTTTCAGCAGAGACCCAGGGAGAAAAGCTCCTCAGGACTAGAAAACTATTTATTAAATTTTAGTAACATAGTATTAACAATCAGCTATAGGATCTTCCAAGCAGAAACCTGGACAGAAAAAAAGCTCCTCAGGTAATTCAATTATACAGAGTATTAACAATGGGCAGACAAGTATGTGAGTTGTTACAAACAAGGTTTTAAACAGTTAGCAGAAGAATATGTGACAGTTACAATATTATTTAAGCTGCTTAGAGCAAAATGAGTTAATAGTTAGGCAGATGCTTATTTAAAGTGGGTAGGATCGAGCTGTATAGGAGTTTGGAAACAAGAAAGGAAAGCAAGAATGGCTAGTAGGAGATGTAGGGGAGGTAGAGTATAGGAGATAGACTAGACAGGTAGGTTGTTTTGAGAATGTAAGTATTAAGAGTGGTTGGAGATAGAGGAAGGGAAGAGGTATTAGAGGCAGGGGAATAGTGTTAGAGATATATTAAGAGTGAGGTGGTGAAATAGGTGAAAGGATGGTGGTTTTAGGGTGGTTGGCTACAGTGGCAAGACCACTTTGTTTTTAGGTATTTCCTTCTGGCTAATTTGAAACTTTTCCTATGCTGGAGGGATTTTATTTCCAAGGGGAGTTGGTTCCAGGATGTAGCTGGGTTATAGTTATAGAGAAGGCAGCCTATTTTGGTTTTGGGTTTGTAGATGTCTAATAATTCTTGATTTGAGCTGCGTAGCATCCTAACAGGGAAATATTTGGACATGATAGTGGAGAGGCTGGGGCAGAAGGAGGGTAGATAGAGGGTAGAGCGGATGATTTGTAGTTGGTATAGCTGGAGCAGCTGAGGGAATTCTAGCCAGTCTAGTTGCTGTAGTGCTAAGCAGTGGTGTGACTTGTAGGTTTGGTAAGCTGCAAATCTGACGATCTTATTATAGGTAGTTTCAAGCTTAGAAATAAGTGTAGAATTTAGGTTTGTGAATATGTGGCAGCTGTACAGGAGTGTTGGGAGTAATAAAGCCTGGGAGAGAGTTATTCAGGCAGTGTTAGTTAAGTATTTCTTGCTACAAAAAAGGTGTCCAAGTTTCTGATGAGTTTTTTTTTTACTGAGTTAGTAATATGGAGATCAAACTTAAGCTGATCATCTATTGTAAAACCTAGTAATTTAGTACTAGATTAAGCTGAGATGATAGTGCTGCAGGATAAGATGGTAAATGTACTTTTGAGTGTGGTGATGGTTTTAGGGAGGAAGAGTAGGAGCTTAGTTTTTTTTTGGATTAAGTATTAGTTTGTTATCACTAAGCCAAGTCTCAATAGAGTGGAAGGATGCCTGGGTAGTTGAGTGGAGGTCATTTGG
This sequence comes from Protopterus annectens, assembly GCF_019279795.1. NCBI lineage: Eukaryota > Metazoa > Chordata > Ceratodontiformes > Protopteridae > Protopterus > Protopterus annectens. The sequence goes on from NC_056728.1 coordinate 1,239,861,262, forward strand.
GTTGTCAGCAATAGCTATAACAGTTGAGTCATCAGCATATTGCACAAGAGATGACTGGAGAGAAGAGGAGTAGAGCAAGTTGGTGAAAATATTAAAGAGTAGTGGTCCAAGTATGGACCCTTGGGGGACTCCCATTTGTACAGTGAGAGGGGAGGATAGTGCAGAGAGCAATTTAACTGATTGCTGGTGGGTAGAGAGATAGCTGGAGAACCAGGAGATAGTAGAGGGAGAGAAATTTAAGTTAGCGAGTTTATCTAGAAGGAGTGGGTCAGAGACAGTGTCAAAGGCTTTAGAAAGGTCAAGGAATATGCATGAGACAAATTTATTGTTATCATGAGCTAGGGAGACTATGTTGATGAATGATATGAGTGCAGTAGTTGTACTATGCTTGCGACAGAAACCATGCTGTGTGGGTGTGAGAAGGTTTTCCTGGTGAAGGTAATGCATTACCTGCTTGTGAATGCATTTCTCTAAGATTTTGAGAGTGGAGAGAGTATGGCAATCGGTCTGACGTTGGATATAATATAATTATTCCATTGTGGATGGTATGTGAGAGGTGAGATAGGATGTTCTCAAGTATGTTAATATTATCACCAGGGGGAATATAGATTGCTGCGACAGTTATGGTGTTGAAACTGTTAAGTTTGAAGTTGGTCAGTAGGAGTTCAGCTGGTGAGAAGGAGGGTAAGTCTAGTGTGGGACTGATTTGGGAGAGACAATTGGAGTAGAGTATGGAGACTCCTTCTCCTTTTCTTTTAAGTTGATCTAATCTAAGGATATTATAGTCAGGAGGGATGATGTCATTGTCCAGATGGTGTGGTTTTAACCATGTTTCAGTTAGGGTAACTATGTCAGGAGTATAGTAAGCTATCCAAGCATGGCGTTCTTGAACTTTATTTACAAGGCTCCTGACGATGAAAGAGCAGAATTGTACTTGTTTTTGTGGGTTGGAGGGGTTGGCAGGTTTAGATACAGGGGGGTTATTGTTCAGGGTAGTGTCTCTAGGGCCTGGGTTATGATGAATCTCATCAGATAGAAGTAAAGGTTTGTAATGGGGTTTTAATTTGAGTAACTCGACTTTGTTTTTTGTTTTAAAGGGGAGGGGGGAGATATTTTTATTTTTGGAATGGGAGTGGTGGGGGGAAGGATGGAGGGACAAATTAGTAGATAGGGTTGTGGTGTAGTATTTGAGTTAAGAGTGGTATTTGAGGGATGGAATTAGGGAGTAGGTAATTGTGAGTGATAGGAGGTGAGGTGATAGAGTATAAGGAGTAGAGAAGGTTAGAGTATAGGTTGAGTTGTAAGAGACATGTCACTTTATGGGATGTAGAACAGAGGATGAGAGGAAGGGGTGGAAGTAAGGTATAGTAGTCTTTGATAGTGGATAGTAGGTAAGTGTGAGGAGGAGCAAAGAAGGGAGGTAGTATGAGAACAGGAAGTAGAGGGGTGGGGGATTTGGGAGTAAGTGAGCAGGTGTGGTTGTATGGATAGGTATAAAGGTAATGATATGGGGGTGGGTAGGAATGGGGGTGGGAGAGGAGCGAAGTGAGAGAAGTTAACGGAGCTGGGCTACACCGTCCAAATAGAACTTAGCTAAAAAAAACTATCAGCTATTCCAGGGACACTTACTAGAGATGCTACACCTAGAGGGCTTTCAGCTGCAACTCAAGCAAATATGGCATCCAGGGTTTTTAAAACCTTTGGTGTGTTGTACCTGAGCTATCACTTGGGGGGTGGGGGTGGGGGAAGGGAGGGAAACCATCAACTGGAATTTAAAGTAGCAGGGGAGAATCCAAAGCACTCTGCTAACTTAGCTAATAATCAAAGGAGAGCCAAGGAAATAAGGTAAACATACAGGCACCCTTGTTCAAGGACTGGAAGGTTTCTCCAAGAAAAACTATGTGCAGGAGTACACCACAGGTAAAATTTGTATACTGCTTACTAGTCTGCAATGGCATATTTCATTCTCTTTTATATTTGTATTCCCCTTTGCTCATTGTTTGCTGCACACAATGTAGCTAAAGATAAAAGCAGCTGGAGACTTTGCACCTCTGTTTGGTGTTTAGTGAAGAACAAGTATTGAGGAGTAGGGACTGAACACTATGACTATTGAGAGGGGCTAAATGCCTTCATATATAACAAATTATCAACAGTGAAATGGATGAAAGGGGTGCGGATGGGCTAAGGGGAAGAAGGTTTGCAGCTATTGCCCCTGGGGTATGCACTCTAGCTGACTGTAATAGATTTTAACAAGGCATAACATTAGTCACAAAAGCTGGCACCTACACTACACAAGTGGTAACAACATGGTTCCTAGAGTTATACCTGGGGCTACAGTCTATTTTTGGATGATTGCTGGTTAGAGTTTTCTTTGCTTTTAGCTGAAGTGACAGGATTCCTTGTTCAAACAAATGGGGGGGGGGGGGACCCAACGCGATCAGGTCCTCAGTGGCTCTAAAAGTTGCAAAGAAGAGAAAAGGAAAGAATGTAAGACTAAAAGTAATAAAATAAGGACATCAAAACAAGCACAACCATCATAAATATTGTACAGAAAGCAGAGCAAGTGAACATAATCTATTAGAAGTCATTAAAAGAAATACATTCAGACTCTGCAACCAGTCTTATTCAGCAGCAGTCAGTATAACTAGTTAAAATATCATATTACCAGACAATATTGCAACTATGCAGCGGTTTCACCAGTTTACCATAATTATCATTCTGCACTTTACAATGTATGTTTAACTTACAGAAATAGAGTATTCAGTAGCAGCAGTCAGTGTAACTAGTTGGAATATCCTATTACCAGACAATAAGGCAACAATCTAGCAGTTTCACCAGTTTACCATACATATCATTCAGCACTTAAAAAAGAAAGATTATTTCTACCTTAGCACTATCATTTAGAGGAACTCTGAATCAGGTTTACTGAAATTGGGAGCAAGCATAAACAAAAACATAAGCTTCTAATATGCAAATATAAACTATACCAGCAAAAATAAAAAATTTGTGGAAAGCTACCTTAGAGAGAAATTACTGTACTACTTTATGCAGGGACAGTGAGTTTACAGTGTGGAATACAACACTGAAAAATAATACTATCACTTACTAGAGATGCTACACCTGGAGGG
>NC_056728.1:1239901221-1239953721 GCF_019279795.1 Protopterus annectens
TGTACTTAAGAGAGAATAAAATGAGAAAAAACAGCACACAATAAAATATATACAATTAATGGAATGGACCTCTCAACTGTCCTGAGTTTTGCAGAATGCCCAGATTTTCATCTGATATTTTGTTCTGTTCCTCATAGAATTTGTGGTTTTCCTCCACATCAGTGAAGATGAAAGTTGCTGAATAATGACATATATTTGAGCTCAGACTTCTTAGCCTTCAGAAAATGCATGATAATGCAAACTGTTATTCTAGCAGCTTTCTGAGTTTATATGAACAATGTAGACTATAAAACCAAAGGAACCTAATACTGTCTACACATGTTTGAACCCTGTATCAGACATATGCCTTTTTACAGAGCTATTAGCAGGCAAGAAAACCATCACACTTGGCTACTATTCCGAGATCAGTTTGAATACGAAAAAAGAAACGACTGTTTCTACTACTGTTTGAAACTTGCATCTTTCAGATGCTTTCTACATAAGCTAGGTCACTGGTGTCATAAAATAATTGCACTTAGCTAGCATTCAGAAATCAGCACAAAAATAAAATAAGAAATGAAATTAACAGAAAAATTTGTTTACTAATGTTTTAACTTTACATTGCTTAGATGCTTTCCTGCAAGATATTAGCAAGTCAAGTCATAACATTCCTGAAAAGCTAGTTTCTCTGCGGATAGAAGGACAGTTGAAACTAATGAATTACTCAGTGAGAGCTGTTGTGAGTAAAACTGCAATTTGAGTAGGAATCTGCCTAACACCTCTGAAGCTTCCTGTAAGTACCCTCCCCCAACCCCTGCAGCCAAAGTTTGGACACGCCCAGAAAACCAGACTGAAAATGTAAACAAAGACCAGAATCAAAACAAAAAAATCCCTGGGATTTTCCCTTTAACATACAACAAATTATCAACAGTGAAACAGAATGAAAGGGGTGGGGGTGGGCTAAGAGGAAGAAGGTTTGCAGTTATTGCCCCTGGGGTATGCACTCTAGCTGACTGTAAAAGATTTTAACAAGGCATAACATTAGTCACAAAAGCTGGCACCTACACTACACAAGTGGCAACAACAAGGTTCCTGGAGTTAAACCTGGGGCTGCAGTCTATTTTTGGATGATTGCTGGTTAGAGTTTTCTTTGCTTTTAGCTTGAGTTAGATGATTGCTTGCTCACACAAGGGGGGGGGGGGCCCAAAGCAATCAGGTCCTCAGTGGCTACTACAAAAGTGGCAACAACAAGGTTCCTGGAGTTAAACCTGGGGCTGCAATCTATTTTTGGATGATTGCTGGTTAGAGTTTTCTTTGCTTTTAGCTAGAGTGAGAGGATTCCTTGTTCACACAAGTGGGGGGGGGGGAGAGACCCAAAGCGATAAGGTCCTCAGTGGCTACTACTTAAGTGGCAATAACAAGGATCCTGGAGTTAAGCCTGTGGCTGCCGTCTATTTTTGGATGATTGCTGGTTAGAGTTTTCTTTAGTTTTAGCTGGAATGAGAGGATTACTTGCTCACACAAGTGTGTGTGTGTGTGTGTGTGGGGGGCAAAGCAATCAGGTCCTCAGTGGTTTAGAGATGCTGCACCTGGAGGTCTTTCAGCTAATATTTTTTGCAGGTACGTTTATCTTTCTTAAATCTACTGTCCGTTGCCATTTCTTATGTTGACACAGTGAACCAGTGAACATGTGCAAAATGCATGGCCATTTTATAATGCAGAGTATCTGCACACAAGTTGCTGGCTAATGCTTGCAATACATCCTTGTTCTCATTGCACTTCTGTGTTACCCAGTGCAATTTCCTCACATCCATGTGCACAATTTGCTATACTCATTATTCTGTATTATACAATGACTGGCCATTAGTATTCAAAAATGTGCATGCTGATTGGTCAGCCCAACCACTGTGCCAATTGTAAATCCCACAATATACCAACGGAAAATGGTCCGGTCATCCAGACTTCTTTCCATTCGAATATTCCAAAATGTTTATTTTTTTCAACAAAAATTAAAAAAAAAACTATAGTCCCTACTCCGGACATACCCAAGAGGCAGCATGGAGGAAATACAAAGAAAATCAGGTATGTTATTTAAAACTAAAGACACGTACCTGATTTACCTGATTTTCTTTGCGTTTCCTCTATTCTGTCTCTCCCTCCTACCCCTAAAGTAGCCCAAACTTTTTTTTTTAATAATTAAAAAAAAAAAAAAAAAAAAAAAAAAGAAAACAAAAACGGAGCAACGGTGTCTTTCTTTTTTCCGTTGCTTCCTTTTCAAAGCATTGATGGACTGGGTATGCATGGGAACGCAAGTCCCTTACGCATGCACAGCACATCAAAACAACCAAGCAGTATACTACCAGCTGTGGAAGAACAGTAATGCACCATTATGCAAAGACATTATTTAAGAAAAGTAAGTATTTTTTTCTTAAATAATGTCATTGTATAATAGCAATAAATGACTCTGTGGTTGTGGTATATTGAAATTTGCCACGGTTGGCTTTATTTAATCACTAGGGCTTCGTCCTCATGATTAAACCACACTAACCGTGGGTAAATCTTCAATATACCACACAACATCAGCGGTTATTGCTAAATTGTTACATATTTAAAATATTATTACATGCCATTGGTATATGCATGTCTATTGACCTTAATTTCCTGTACATTCCATTTATGCCACCGACACATACATACACATGTACACCTGTATGTAGTCTTTGACATGACATATGTGTGTAACATACACACATTCCATTACACATTTGTTTTGGTTGTGTACACCTACATGGGTATGCAGGAACCTCTGTTGCTCTTCTGCACTACTTCTGTTTGGCACTGTACTTGGTTGATTGCCTTTCAGATGCATGGTCATAGATTTAGTTCTGTCTATGGGAGATCTCTACCATTGTTTGACAAGCATTTGCTCATCTGTGATGTTGCTTGACTTACACCTGCACTGCTGGTATACATTTTAGATATGTATTTATTCAACCAATTTGAACTGTGATCCTTATTTTTTACCCTACAGCACACATTTACCATTGGTCATGTACATCCAGGTATGACTGCCACAGAGTTTCTGACATGTGGTAACATGAGAGTACATAGGTAGCTTTGATTTTCTGCATTTCACCATGGCTGGTATGCATCATCAGCCTGTTTGGCTACTTTCCATCATCTGTGCTGTGCCATATGCTGTTTAACTTACCTGTCCTTACTTTTTTCCCCCGAGCCTTTGTCTGTCTTGTATTGTGCTATTTGTTCTATGGGTATACCTGCTGTGATTATCTTCACCTCCTCTATCCCTATGTTTACCTTTCCCTCAGATTTCCCTATTCCAAGAGCCCAGTTGTTTGTCCCTTTTCTTCACTCACACCCCACATCTTCTTTTCTGTCTCCCACTTTCCTTGGGTGTGTGTATTACTTGTGTTCCACACAGAAGTCCTGCACCCATTGTTAGTGACTTTTTTGTTATGGCAAAGTAGACATGATTGCCCTTCACCTTAAATTTTTTTTTATCAGGAAATTTATGGAATCAGTCAGAATCTGTAAGACCAAGATGATATTTTTTTAATGCTGCATGTATTATGTAGATATCCATAGTTGTCTCTGAGTTCAGTGTAATAAGCCTTGCAGCTTGGAAGCACATATTATACATTAGTGGATGGCATACAAAAATATCCATGGATGTTTGAGATGTTTCTTTGTGTACTCCTGCAAATTTATGTTACAAATGCCATGCAGCATATTTGGGATACTAGGCATTTTTTTTGTTATCATTTGTTATCACAATGGAGTCATTGACATTTCATAGTTGTCCATAATCTTACTGTACAGATTTTGTTATACTTCTAAACAACTATTGGGACTCTTGATTTGTGATCATCTTTCCGTTTGCTTGGTAATATAAAATGTTATTGGGCAACCATTTCCTATAATTATGGATTACTTCTGCATTTCTTTAGTGTGCTGTTGTAACTGCTGGACTCGATTGTAAGCTGAGGTAATTTGAGTTTCTTATATATTAGCATATTACTATGTTATCTGCAGGTTTTGCGTTGATATTAGTGTAATATGCCAGAATCTGTAAATTTTATAGAAACTGGACCATACTGTCCTGGAAACATGCCAGAATACTTAATAGGAAAAATCAGATCTACTAGCAAATCTTGGTTAGACCTTGCTCAAGGCACTATATGATGCAACTTTGCCCACTTGCTTTCTTACAAATTGTTAGATTTAAGGAATGCAAATGTATTCCTTGTTTTTTTTTTAAATGAAATCTGTAAGACGAACAAAATAATACAGACTATCTAGCTGTTATAGTAATAGCAGTAGTATATTACTCTGACCAAAATCGGTCTCTCTCCAGTTGTCTCTGGAATGGCCTGAATTTGTGTTATACTGAAAAACTGTACAGTATATCCTGAAGAAACTACTACTGAAAGCCATTTGGTTATTAACCACAGGAGTATTTTCAAAGAAAAGGTAACATTTCTGAACTACTGATATTAAGTCAAAAGGGTAAGACATTGGACAAAAACTGGAGAAAGGCTTATAAAATTTCTGATTTAAGTTTATTTTATAAATAAAATGACATCTTTTGACCAACAAAAGAGAAAGAAGAACTCTGTTTTTACTGCTTTCTACTATAAGCCTTGTCCCTAAAAGTTGTTTGAGTATTTAAAGGGGCAGGACTGGTTGATAAGTGATTTCATTTAATGACACTACCCTTTTGGTATCTGTGAAACATCATTATTTAAATGTTATCAGACAGCCACACGGTAGGATGATGATACACAACACTGATACTTCAACAAACCTGGAGCATTTAACAAATTTAGTATCAAAAGTCCTAAATGATAAACCGAATATTAAAAGTATTTTAGGGGAAAAAGAAGATAGTAATAAGCTACCTTGTAAAAAACAAATTTCTAAAATTAGGTCCATCCTGACTTCAGCCTAAGAACAATGTCATCTCATTGCTAATTGTTACTGAACCATTAAAATAAAAGATCTTCAAAATGAAGTACATTACCTAGATGTTTGCAGAAGATATGAGATGTAAAAACACAATGGCAGTTCTGAAAACCACTAAGTCGTATATTTCTACTTCCTTAAATTACATCCGAGTGACACGTCCAGGTGCATCTGCAGTTATCTCCTACTGATGCCTCTAGGCATCATAATCACTTGTTTTCTTGGCTTGGAAAGGCCTGCAGGCTTGAGATCGAGTGTTCTCTGTGCACTGAGTAGCTGTAACAAAGAGTTTATTCAAGCTCTGTGTCACAGTTATTAAAATGCTAAATTAAACTGTAAGTACCAACTGAGCAAGTAACTAATAAGTCTTTGTTAAATTTTGTTGAATTTCTGACAAACTTCAGTTTGTTCTTTATTTATTTATTTTTTTGGTCTTCAAATAAAGAATTGAGGGGGGCTGCCTATTTTGGAGACAGTCTACAGGAGCACAAAATTATCTAGTTGTAGGTCTGTCTGATGTATCTATAAGTGACTAAATTAATCCTAAAACTGTGAGATACCCAGAATAGCTCATTTCCCTGCATACTAAAATTCTCCAAGAAAATTTCATAAATAAGTCCTCAAGTTATCATAATTCTCCCCATGTATTGGCACAGAATATGGCACTATATGAAATTATTATATAAAATATAACACATACACCCTTACAAGAACAGGTAATGATCATACAGGCATACTTATAAATACGAGCCCAATCGTTTGTAAAGCTAAGAGATGCAGCATTATTCGTGAAGGATTAATTATTGTTGATGAATAGCCATACATCTTTTGTAATTGCAGGGACTTCTACAGCATCTTGATATAAGTTTGATTGCCTTGGAAGGCTCAACATTTAACAATTTATACTTATGTTCAGACAGACATCATGATCTTTTAGTCAGGATGTTATATCTCCAAAGTATGAATGCAATGATACTATGTCATAGATATTGGTAATTATTAACACAGCTTTTTGTCATGTGCAAACCTGAATACCTAATTTTTATAGCTTAAAAGAAGAAAATAGAAAAAAATATTAAAACAATGCAGACCAGTGGAGAGCTTTTTGGGACCGCTGTACAAATGCATGTCCAGTTAGAGGTCTGGTCTTGGATAATTACTCTCTGTTTCTACTCAAAAAGCAAGTTCTGAATGTATTTAACTATTTGTTAAAAACAAATATATATATATATATATATATATATATATATATATATATATATATATATACAGATATATACACACTCACACACACAGACACACACACACACACACACACACACACACACACACATATATATTCATATACATGTGTGTGTGTGTGTGTGTATATATATATATATATATATATATATATATATATATATATATATATATATATATATATATATATATATATATATATATATATATATATATGTGTATAGATACATAACTAAACTTAACCGCACTCAAAAAATGAACGAAAAGATGAAATTTTAACTAAGGAATGAAGCATTCAAAGAATAGTAAATCACACCAACAACTCATGTAGTACTTTAGCGCTTTTGTCTTATTTATTATCAAAACTTCTTCAGAAAGCCATGTTTCATAACTATGAGCAACCATTTTCACTTCCTTTAAATACATTAGTTCTAGCAGGCCATTTAAATTAACAACAGTCCCTTTCCAATAGTAAAGTGTGAAAAGGCAGAGTGCTGTGTGCATTTTCATTAACATTAGAATCGCAGTTACATAAGGTAAATATGTCAGACAGTAATAGCCTTATGGTACCATCTGCATACTAATAGGGAGTGTGTGCAAAAAGGGATCATGTGCAAAAGCAAAAAAAAAAAAAAATATGGGGGAACCGGGAAGGATGAGAGTCATGCTGTGATAATTCTAATATTAATGCCCAGATTGGTTCGTCCCTGACATGACAACCCAGAAATTACGTATAGTTACTTTGCGTAACTTATGAGTCCGTGCCTCCAAAGGTAAGTAAAGAAGGGCATGGACGAAGGTGGAGGAGTGAGGTAGAGAGTCCTACTATGCTTGGGTATCAGTGTATGTGTAGAGAAATGTGTGCGTATGCCACCTGAGGGGGGAGTAGGAGGAATGTGATGTGGACTTGAGAGGGGGGGCTGTTTGGGGGCTGCCCACGACATGAAGTGTGGAGCCAGGGTTTGATGGGTAGGAGAATATGAATAATAGAGAGTCTGAAAAGACTGGGTCAGTGTGCATGGTACCGCCTGTGGGCTGGTTCAGCCTGATGACCAGGATTGTGTGTGTAGACAGTGGAGGGGGGAGGCAAAAGTCAGAGAGAGAGGAAACACATTATATTCACTTGCACAGTTGTAAATCCATAAACACATTAAATCCACTTGCACAATTCTTCAAACCCTATCACATTTCAATCTCTATACCTTCTAAGTGCACATTTGATGTCCAGGCTTATGTTGAGTAAGGGAGAGAGGGAACACATTAAATCTGCTTGCACAATTGTTAAACTCAACCCCTATCACATTTCAATCTCTATACCATTTAAGTCCACATTTAATGTTTAGTGTTTCGTTAAGACCTGGATAGACATCAGCTCTCAGTTCTATCTGCCATTTTAATTCCCGAACTTGCAGGAATGTGTCCATGTCCCCTACAAACTCTGTTATTTTTTCCAGTGCTGTGAATTTGAATCCTGTGACGTTTGTGCAAATAACACTGTGTTTAGCCAAGGCATTCAAACTGTCCTGTTTGTGTACTGCTTCAGTGTGTTCTTTAATATGGTTACTCAGCTTTCTGTTCTTTTTGCTGATATAGAAATTCCTGCAATGTTCACAGAAGGTGCAGTAGACTACCTTTTTTGTGTTGCAGTCATAGTAGTCATGTAGACGGACAGTTCTATTGCAATGCAGGAAATGGATAAGGTTGAATCGCTGCCCGGGTTCAACAGCACCATAATGTACAGGCATTATACTGATGACATCTTTTTTGTCTGGAAGGGGGGCAGACTTTTCTCTGAGCAATTTTTTGGAAACCCTTTTCTAGAGCCTGGACTTCTTGACCCTCATGGTAGGACATATCGGAACCACCACTCAATTCCTGGATATCCACCTCACTATAGACCCGGAAAGTAGACAGTTTGACTCCAACATCTACCATAAGCCCACTTTCCGGAATAACTATTTAGAGTTTAGCAGCCAACATCCCCAGTTCATGAAAAAGAATATTGTAAAAGAACAATTCATCTGGTTATCCAGACTCATTTTTAGGGATGAGGTTTTCATCAAGGAAGGTTTCTACCTCAGAAACTTGTTCTTAGAAAGGAAATACCCAGAGTATTTAGTGGACAACCTGTTCCAAGAGATCATACAGCACAGACACTCCAGTGTGTTGGAGAGTGCAGGAATGTACAGGCTCTTCATGGTAAGGGGTCTGTCATTATCCTCCGAGATCATACAGCACAGACACTCCAGGTACCCAGCAATCCTGGAAAAGGGATTCACAGCAAGGGCACAGAACGGACCGAACAAAAAGGACTAGGTGGCAAGTTTCCCCCATCCAATGTCCACGGATATGTTCGGAATCAGAGGGGTCCTCACCAACAATTGGGACAATTTGTAAAGAGAAAAAGGTATGACAAAGTTACTTGGGACATCCACAAACTTCTGTTTCAAATGAACCTCTTCTTTTGGTGGTGCTTTGGAGAGGAATAAAAGCCCATCCCCCCAGAATGAAGTATCGACAGATCCTGGAATGTCTGACTGTGGCAAGTGTGTCGCCTGTGTACACATACAAAAGGACAACAATGTCACCTTCCCGCACTGCAACAGAACTGTCCATCTACATGACCACTATGACTGCAACACAAAAAATGTAGTCTACTGCACTTTCTGCGAACATTATGGGAATTTCTATATCAGCAAAACGAACAGAAAGCTGAGTAACCATATTAAAGAACACACTGCAGCAATACGCAAACAGGACAGTTTGAATGCCTTGACTAAACACAGTGCTATTTGCCCAGACTTCACAGGATTCAAATTCACAGTGCTGGAAAAAATAACAGAGTTTGTAGGGGACATGGACACATTCCTGCAAGTCCAAGAATTAAAATGGCAGATAGAACTGAGAGCTGATGTCTGTCCAGGTCTCAATGAAACACTGAACATTAAATGTGCACTTAAATGGTATAGAGATTGAAATGTGATAGGGGTTGAAAGTTTAACAATCGTGTAAGCAGATTTAATGGGTTCCATCTCTCCCTTACTCAACTTAAGTCTGGACATCAAATGTGCGCTTAGAAGGTATAGAGATTGAAATGTGATAGGGTTTGAAGAATTGTGCAAGTGGATTTAATGTGTTTATGGATTTACAACTGTGCAAATGAATATAATGTGTTTCCTCTCTCGCTGACTTTTGCCCCCCCTACCCCCTACACACATGCTCCCAGTCACCAGGCTAGCCCCCGCTGACCCCACCAACAACTCCCCCAGTCTCACTTTTCATGCAGTCATTCAAGGGGTGGTGCCATCTGAACCAGCCCACGGGCAGTACCATCCGCACTGACCCAGTCTTCTGGGACTCTATTATTCATATTCTCCTACCCATCAAACTCCGACAACACACTCAGTGTCATGGGTAGCGCCCAAACAACCCCCCCTTTTAAGCCCACACCACATTCCTCCCACTCCCCCCTCAGGTGGCATACCCATACATTTCTCTACACACACACCGATACCCAAGCATAGTAGGACTCTCTACCTCATTCCGCCACCTTCGTCCATGCCCTTCTTTACTTACCTTTAGAGGCACGGACTCATACATTACGCAAAGTAACTATACGTAATTTCTGGGTTGTCCTGTCAGGGACGAACCAATCTGGGTGTTAATATTAGAATTATCACAGCATGACTCTCATCATAACTCACATCCTTCCTGGCTCCCCCATATTTTTAATATATTTTTTATTTTTTTTGCTTTTGCACACAATCCCTTTTTGCACATGATCCCTATTAGTATGCACATGGCATCACAAGGCTATTACCGTATGACCAATTTACCTTATGTACCTGCGATTGTAATGTTAATGAAAATGCACACAGCACCCTGCCTTTTCACACTTTCCTATTGAAAGGAACTGTTGTTAATTTAAATGGCCTGCTAGAACTAATGTATTTAAAGGAAGTGAAAATGGTTGCTCATAGTTATGAAACATGGCTTTCTGAAGAAGCCTTGATAATAAATAAGACGAAAGTGCTAAAGTACTACAAGAGTTGTTGGTGTGATTTACTATTCTTTGAATACTGTTATTGTCACGAAGTTCATTTTTTTTTTATTTATTTATTTTTTTATTTTACATTTGTTGACCGGGCCAGTCCAGCTGGATACAAGTCCATTTTCAGTAGAGGCCCGGGGAGATAAGCTCCACTATAATCTACATAAATACGAGACAAACAAAAAGTACAAAACAACAAAAAAAAAACAATCCAAAATACATAAACTTGAAAATATCCATCAACAAGTTGATTTATACAGAAACTAAATTCTACTGTGGATGCATACAATGTTTAGCAAGGCAAAAATACAGTAATGTTTACCATGAGAAAAGTCTTAGATAATTCACAAAGAGGGGAGTGAGAGGATTAATTTACTAAATTCAGCAAGGTGGGTGAGTGGAGGGGAGATGTAGAAAAAAGGTAATACTGGGGGGGGGGGTTAGTCTGGGTTAGTACATGGACATTTCTTAGTATATATATATATATATATATATATATATATATATATATATATAGATAGATAGCTATATAGATATATATGTATATAGAAATAGATTTGTTTACTAGGGTAGAGCACTGATCAATACTGACCAATTCCGGGCTCAGCCCCAGGTGAAAGAGAAAACATATCACAAACAAAAAAAGGTAGAACTGTAACCGATAACAGAGGAGTTCAGATTAGATAGAAAAACTGTACATGCACATTCTAGTAAGCAAGTGGAGTGTAATATACAATATATACATCAGTTCTAAAGTGGGTCAACTTTCAATGATTTTATTAGAAGAGAGGAGAACTGGAAAGGAGATAGGGATAGTCTGCTAACTGGTATGTTCTGTTTTGAAGCAGGACTATGTAGCTTGGATGAAGAGGTGCATTTTGAGCTGCATTCTGAATTTGAAGTAAGAGTTGATTTTATGTATGTTGATGGAGGGAGTTGCCAAAGAGTACATGCATGTGAGGGAAATACATGTATAATGTTGTAAAGTTTGATTTTGGGGGTAATGAGAGTTGGTGTGACTTGTAAGTAGTATCGCAGGATGTATGAGAAGCCTTTTTTACATGAAGTTATGCTACAACTGGAGTAAATGTCTAGAGATTGAGTAGTTGTAGCACTGAGATGCTAACAATAGGTTAGATCTTTGTTTTATGGATCATTTTGCTTTTTCATAGTGATACAATGGTGCCCACTATGGAGTGATACTGTAAGGAATCAGCTAATGCTGTTGAAGGTTGTCTGGAGTATGGTGATGTTTTTCTCGGTGACAGTTGTGAAAATGCATTGTCCATATTTTATTTGGGGAGGAACTCCTTTGCTAATGGCTGCACTGGCTGGTTAAGGTAGATAAGGGGAGATCTTTTGAGGCTGGGTGGAGTGGTATTTTTCCTCATATTCTGTTTATGTGAAAATGGAAGTTTAGAGACCGATCATGGTATTTGAGAATGGGTGCTGTTTCTATGTTATGTTTGTGTAAGTCAAGGATAGCTAAAAAGTCAGGTGCTTGGTAAATTTTCTATGGAGTTCCAAAAAGTATAGTTTTGATCTTGTAGGGGCTGAGGCATTGTTTATTGTTTATGAGCCACTGATGGTGATCATGTACATCTAATGTGAGTTGGGACTAATTGCTGGTGTGAGAGTAACCAGTACGGTACCATGTTATCAACATAAAGGATGAGTGGGTGATGGAGGAGATCACAATGAGGTATGAAAATGAATATGGAGAAAACAGGGCAAACAATGACCCTTATAGTACACCTTTGATAACAGGCCCACATTTTGTTTGTAAGGATTCTATTTTAACTCTAAAGTGTCTGTTAGTGTGGAAGTTTGTTTTGATGATATCTATATATGGGTTAACTCTCTTGCATTAGAGCCATTTAATGATAAGAGCCTAAGCATGCCATCAAAGGCTTTGGCTAGATCTTAATAAACTGCTGACACCCTGAGTCCTTGGTCCAAAAGGTGTTCATAGAGCTCAGTCAAACATCTGAGTATAGATCTTCCCCTTTTATACATCCATGTTGGTGAATGTCAAATTCAGGACCATATATATTTTCTGCAAGTAAAAGTGATATTTTGCATCTTTTGAAACATTTGCCAAGGGTGCAGATGACGCTAATAAGAATATTGTTTGTTGCAGTGTGAGCTCCACCTGCTTTAGAGGCAGGAACATCATTTGTTAGCTTCCAAGAAAAAGGTAGTCCCTTCTTGCAAAAATTAGTTAAGTAAAGCAAAATATGGACCAAGTAAAATGCCTTCAATATAGCTAATAAATTGGTCTAACATGTTGTTAGGTCCTCTAGTGGCAATAGTCTTGATTTTCATTGACAATATCTTATGCCGATAAAGGACAGTCTCTTCTAGTACCATCTGTTGTCTCAGTAATGAAGTCAGATGCATTAGGACCAGGGACAAGATATGAGAAGTACATGTTTAAGACTGCCACCTTTAAATTTTAATCACTAATTAATAAGTTATTAGATATCAAGAGGTCCAACCAATTGATGACTATCACTAAGGCAGCCAACATATTTATAGAATGACATTTTAGTAAAACTGTAAATTGCTGTTGCTGTTCATATGAACATGTTGCCTTACTGATAGCTGATTTGAATTTCATAGCTTCAAGTATTAACATTCTTTTGTAGATCCTAGTTCTGAATTTTTGGTATGCCTTATAATTTTACATTTTATTCATCAGGTCTCAAGTCTACCATTCTATCAAGGAAGAAAATATAATTTTGTTCCTAATATCCCTTTTTGGAAGCGCAGTCCTCTAAAATGGTATTGCACATAAAGCTGTTCCATCCAGTAATGCCTCCAGCATTTAGTAAGTCAGGTCAACAAACTGCATCAATGCCTTCCTTAAACATTCACATATATCCATATTTTTTTGCAATTATACATAATGATCTTCAGTTTATTAGTGTTGATTCCATAAGTAAGAATGAGGCTAATTGGCACTGCAGGCCAGTTTAATGCTAGCTCATTTCCCTTTCATGAAAATCAAACCCTGTACCCTGTGTCTGTGAGGTAAGCATTTTAACCATTATATCAACACCCAACTCCAGATGACTCAGTTGCAGTTTGGTCAGTCTCCAAGAAGAAACAATGCCCAGACCTGATTGATAACACATAGTAAATTTAGAAGAATCAAATCCAGAATAGTTTAGCCATGTATTATAAGTTATATAAGCTGGTTATTTTTTTTCAGTCATTAAGTCCAGAAAACATAAGTCAGAATAGGAACTGCCAAGAGAGTTAGACTAATAAATGTTCACGAAATTAAAGTCTCCCAGTACTATAGTGGGTTTGGAAACAAATCTGAAAGATGATTTTTCCTAAAGACTTGACCCACTGCTCAGTGTTCTGCCTAGAACGTCTATAATAACAAATAAGTCTTAATGTGTCCCTCTTAATAACCTCATAGATGTCAATATCTATACAGTCATGTTGTATAACTGAGAGGACTTATCCATGAGGTCCTTATGAACATGGATAGCAGTTCCTTTGCCAGTGGAATGAGGCTTCATAAAATAAATTTATAGTATGTGGGAATAGCAAGTATAAAAGGAAGAGTGCCAAGTCTCAATAATTACAACTACCTTGTAAAAATGTATATAAACAAAGATTTGCAACTCAATCTTATTTTTTAAGTTGCTAGCATCAGTGTACCAAATGCTTAAAAAACATTAAATCTTGACTTGCTATTCACGTTTGTGTTGATAAACCTAAAAATAATTTTATCAAGTAGAAACAGTGCTAGACAGAAATTTCACCCCCCAGCTCAAGTGTAGATCATCATACCCCAAAATGCTTCTTCCCAATGCGTAACTATGGAATTTCTAAGGCAAAATGTGCATAACCAGTTATTATAATCATGCTCATCCTTTGTCTATCCAGCCCTCCTAGAGGCCTAACTACCTTCCTTAGCAGTAAATTGGTTGCTAGCAATCCCATCATTAAGCGTGTTGGATCTGGAAGGGACGTTATATCAAGAGAGATGATGTTGCCCCCCCAGTGCCCTCACATTCCTTTCCCTTATCTCACATTCTGGCCTGACATCTGATAAAGTGATGGAAGGAAGAACACATTTTAGCATATTATCTTGCAATTTTCAGAAACGGGTGGATAGCATTTCCAGTGATGAGTGTCAGGTACGATGTACAAATATGCTTGCCTTGTGTACTGGCATTGGTATAGATGTGCACATCGCTACTGAATTTTAGTACATGGTACAGATTGTAGGCCTTCTAAATCTCTTATTCTATGGTCCGTGCCATCACAAGACTCATGGCTGGCTTTAAGCATAGGTGAACTAGACAGTTGCCTAAGCCGCTGCTCAGTTAGTGGTAAAATGCAATGCCTCTCTACCTTAAGAAAATAAATAAATGGTCAGTGATGCCTCTACTTGAAGATAAAGCAGCTGCATCACCCTACGGGGACATTTTGTAAACATGGTCATTAAACTTGTTGGCATCTAGCTTTGTCCTGCCTGTGATCTACCTGATTCATTGTCTACACAGTCAACTAATTTCAAAAAGTGATATAAAAAACAATGGTTGCTGCTCAGAAATCGGCTCTCCCTTCAATTCAGACCATAAACGGAAATGTATATAAAACTCGGGAGAGACAGTCGGCAGAATATATTCCTTTTTCTTAACAAAATATTTTATGTCAGTCAAAAAATAGCTCTCACCATGGATTAGCAAAAGTGCATAAACACCCACATAAACTCGCTCTTCAGCGTTGTGGAACAATAAATATGAATAGGCAGTATTCACTTCACCGAAGGTAGCCCTGTTCTTTAATATTCAAGCAGAGCACACGGGCATTCCTTGTAAAACGATAGTCCTCTCAGCTAGGTATAATCCGCACAGCTAGGTATAAATCACTTCTCCAATACAATCCAGAAGTAGATTAAAACAAATTTTTAATATAACAATAACATGACAAGCGCTTTCACCCGAAGGCTTCCTCAGGCCAATAAAACAATCATTATAAAACAGGGCATATATACTAAAAAACAATGACATCACTTCCTTTCAATTAAGTTTCAGACATAATCTACCAATACTTTTACAAAAAAATTTTTATATAAAAATAACATACAGACATAACTAAGACTGCCACTATATATTACTAATTCAAGCGCCATACACATAGGCTGCATCGATTAACTGTTCTTAAATACACAGCAAGTGCATCACTGTCAACTAACAGCTTTTAGATATATACGCAACAAATAGCGGAATTAACTTGGATAATTTAAATATTCAACAAGCGTACAAATAAATAAATTAGACAAGCAACACCTGACATGACAATTGTAACTGGAAGATGCTAAAAATCATACCAAGAGGAATGCATTCTTAATAAAATCCTTTTTCAAGTAAAATATGTTGGCTCTGTTATTTCCTAAAACCTTGATGCATAAGCCGCTAGTAACATCGCTAACATGAATAATCATTCAAATCCTACGCTTTAGCTGCGTCCACCAAAGCACATAATGTTATTTTGCTTTCTCTTGTGTGAAAGTAGTATAAATGTACATGTATGTGTGCAAGTATGAATGAGTTTTGGAGATGGGGACTCTCTCTCTGTGGTTTGTAATACTGGCTAAGTTAAGAAATGTGCATGGGTAATTAAATAGGAAAATGTATTGTCAAGATGCCTAGAGTGTTAGTCAGAAATTTCAAATTACTGATAAGACTTCAAAAGTACACATAAAACAAAATGTAATATGATCTACCAGGATAAAGCAGTTATATAGATTTAAAACAGATACAAGTATATGTCTTGTTACTGATACCAGAACATTATGTCACAGACAGAAGCATGATTTCAAACAAACTGTTTAAAAATTATTTTCAGCATTTTGGTATGAGCTACATGTTGTAGGGTGAAAGATCAACGCAACATGTGGAACAGTCATTTCTTCAGCTGATACAACTGTTTACATTTTTTATGTAATATTTATAGTTTTGCTGTATTATTGTTCTTAATTACAGTGTATATTCTTAACTGTAAAAGTCTGTGTATTCCAAGAGGACAGCAAAAGAATTTAGTATTTTGATGTCCTAATGTTTTCAGAACATGTTTATTAGCCTCTGAAAGAAAATTATGATAAGACAAACTATGTTAGACAGTTTGCAGAAGGTATACACATTACCGTCACTATAGTAGGTAAAACAAAACAGTAAAGGGTGAAAGTAGTAACATTTGAAACTTACTGACAGTCTCATATTAAAAAAATGCATTTGATTAGCTACATGATATTTTATAACAGTACAGCGAAGAGCAAAATATTCCTTTATTTTATTCAATATCAGTATAAAGTAAACACTTATCTAACTTATCGTGTGTCTTTGCCAAGCAGAACACCCAAGGTTAGTAAAAGACTCCCAATAGATAATAATTTCAATGTTTATAAATCTTACTCAAGTATTTCAAAATGTTTAGTTAATCTAGTTCAACATTTTCATAATATTGTTATGAGGCTTCATATTTTGAGTTACTTACTTATTGGCTATATGCATGGACAGAGAACTTTACCACTGTCTGCAGTGATGGGAGGGGTATAAAATGCTGTTGTACTGCGCGCAGTTTGTATGTTATATGGTTTACAAGTCCTGTGAATAGAATGCCTCTCAAACTGTCCCTGATTTTACAAGATGACCCTGATTTTGCTCATATTTTTGCCCTACCCTTTGTGTTTTTTTTTGTTTCTGACAAGCTGCTGAGGATTGTGTACTGCTGGTTATATCAGACATTGGAATTTCATGCTTCTGATAGTTCAGACAGTTCATGTTGATGCACATCCTCTTACTTTGTTGACTTTTTAAATTAATTCTAGTATTTTTTCACTTCTTAAATGAATTAAAATAAACATAATGAAGGCATTGATTTTAATCTTTGTTCCTCCTATTGTTTCTAACTTTGTCCAGAATTCTCAAATACAGAGGTTGAGAAGTTTGATTAATAGTAAAAACATAACGATACCACTAGAGTTCATCAGTATAAAATGTATTTATCTATTTGACATTTGTTTACTGGGATTGTCCGACTGGATCAAAATGAACTGATTTTTAGTGGAGCCCCGGGGAGAAAAGCTCCAATTACAGACCATAATATACAATAGCAATAACCCATGCCTGGGTGTGGGTAATGCTGGATTTACTCACGGTTGGCGTGGTTTGGTCCCGAGGGCGAAGCCCGAGGGACCAAACAAAGCCAACCGTGGGTAAATCCAGCATTACCCACACCCAGAAGTGGGTTATTGCTATATAATGACATTATTTAAGAAAATAAATAATTACTTTTCTTAAATAATGGCATTGTATAATGCCTCTTTACTGCCCTTCCGCAGCTGTCTGGTATTCTGCGGCAGTTCTGATGTACTGCGAGCCTGTGCAGTACATCAGAGCTGTGGGCAAAAGCAACGGAGAACGCAAGATCTCCGTTGCTTTTTTTTACTGTTTCGCTATGTTAAATGGGTTTAACATAGCGAGACAGCTTTAAAATAAGCAACGGAGATCTCCGTTGCTTTTTTTAAACCTGTGTCGCTATGTTAAACTCTTTTAACATAGCGAGACAGTGTTTTATACTAACAGAAAAAGTCCGGGCGACCAGACCTTTTTCCGTTAGTATATTGAGGGATTTACAACGGGCACGCTGTTTGGGCTGGCCAATCAGCGTGCACGTTTTAGGGAAGGAATTGTATAATAACATATAACAGTAGAAGTAACAGTGAAATACAAAGAAACAGAATCAGACAAATCAGATTTGACAGCACAGGAGGCATGTAACGTTAAGACAATATAATACATATTTTCCAACATAGCCTTAGAACAATGTGTTCTATGAAATAGTGAATGAGAGAAGTTTCTGAGTTCATTCATCATCATTCTTTTTTTAAGTGGAATTGGGGGGGGGGTCTATATCAGAAGACCGAATGGAAATAACAGTGAACAGCAAAATATCGAAAAGACCGGTTCTCGAACTTGCTGTTGTGGGGCCCCACATACCCCAACTCCGAGATTGCACAACAGTGAGGAAAGGGCAAATATTCCAATCTTCACTGTACCACGATCTCACAAACAGCACTTCGAGGTCCGGTCTTTTCGATGTTTTGCAGTTCGCTGTTATTTCCATTTGGTCTTCTAATATAGGCCTGAATTGGGGTGCTAATGGGTGCTAAAATGGTTGCACTTCTTTGTTATACAGCTTTGTTCTACATTCTTACCATTATAAAATTCTATCCTGAATGACATACATCTCAGAGACTAAAAACTATTAAATAACATTTACAAATTTCAGTACATAAAGAGAGAGAGAGAGAGAGAGAGAGAGAGAGAGCTGCAATACCTATAAGTTGCACAGACTAAAATCAAGCCATAACCAAGACACATTGTTATAGACTGACAATGCAATCTGTAAGCTATACTAACCATAGTCTATAAAAAGGCACGTGTGTTCATTTAATTAGATAGTTGTTCCAAGAGGCTGGGGACAGTTCATAAAGAAATTCCTTACATATAAAAAAGTCAAATGAGTTATGATTAACTGACTGGCCTCATTGTTTCTGAAAATGTGAAAGAATGATTTACTTTTTATTTTGGTTGGAAGGGAGAACAACAGTTTGCAGATTAAAAGTGGAAGTGTTTACTAAGAAGCTTACTTTTGCTGAAATAAGTAGTTCCTTTGTACTTTAAATATCATCCTCATCATCACCCCCCCTCTTCCCATTTTCTACTTGGGTTGTGGTATTGTGTCAACTATCAACATCAAGGGTGGTGATGCCTGGTCTGCTGTAAACTCTTCTCTGGCTGCCCTTTTAAAGACACAGGTAACGCAACATTTATTTTGCTATTTTATTTAGTTTTAGAGCATGGAAAGTATGTGCTATTTAGTAGAAGGGCTTGTCTTCCTATTTGGGGCTGTGTGCTGTATGAACTATAACTGTTCCTCTCTTGAGTGGATACTTTAGTTTGCTGTTTGTTGCTGCTTCAGTATTGTATTTAAGTAGTTATAGGTTAATAACAACATATTTGCTAGCTAGATTAATGTATAATAATGTAATTAAGAGTTTGCAACTGATTATCATGGATTCATAAAATCTATATGTTCTTAAAGATTTGATTAATCAGAAATATGTGGGTAAATGTATAACTTGTGGGGTATTGCCAGTGAGTTCTGATTTAGAACAAAAGTGTATTAATTGTAAATGTTTGGAAGATTTAAGTTTAATGTGAAATAGTAAATTGATTCTCAAACTGAATGTACATGCAGTAAGGGAATAGGATTAGGGTAGTTTTCTGAATTTGTTAAAAACTGGCAGTCAGACCATTTAGCTATAAAAAGTAATTAAGAAAGTAAGGATGGAAAAGGGAGGTAAGGTTGGTCAGTCAGAAGTTAAATAAGTCAAAAACTTGCTGGGAAAAGTTTGCTTTTTATACGTTCATAGGTTGGTACTAGGCCATTGGTCCTAGGGCCTATACAAGCCTAGCCATAACAATTCCCTGGCTATTTCTTCCCACACTATTTACTTTCCTGGACCCCTGTCTAGCAGGGCGACTGACATGATCCCCGAGGTGAATTTCCTTTCTCCCATCCAATCATCAAGGTTCCTTTTGAAGAGGGCCAAAGAGGCGCTCTGCTGTATGGGCAGTCTATTCCAGAGTCTGGGGAGTCTCTGGGTCAGGAACCTATCCCTCCAGCATGTTTTGTTTATTGTGATGACAATGTTTAGATTGCTGGAGTGTGTGGCTCTGAGGGATTGGGATTTCTTTAAGTGTAGCATGTCCAACAGCTTTGGGTTTGACATGGCCTTGTACATTAAGCAGTGATCGCCTCAGACTAGATGATATGGGACAGAGTATAACTGGAGTTTTTTAAGACGGTCAGCATAGGACATCTGCTTTAGTCCTGTGATTTTTTAGTGAGGTATTTCTGCGGCCTTTCCAGTTGTTGCAGATGTCTTGAGAGGTACATACCAAATGGGGCATTGTATTCTATAATGGGCCTAATGAGGGATGAGTACAGTGGGACAATGACCTCCTTTTTTCTGGATGAAAAGCCCTTAGTGATGAGGTGTGCCACATAAAAGGATTTCCTGACTGTTGTGGCGATGTGGTTATTGAAGGTGAGACCACTGTCCACCTGTGCCCCTAAGTCTCTTATCACACTTTCGGTGTTTAGTGTACTGCCACCTATGTGGTAATTCACGGGTACATGTTTTTTCCCAAAGGGGATAACTAAACATTTCTTGGCATTGAGCTTAAGCCCATGGCTCTGTCACAAAGCATCTGTTTCTGTAAGGCCCTTTTGTAGAGTATCCACATCATTTGGGGATTCAATAATGGCTCCCATTTTGCAGTCATCTGTGAACTTTGTTAGCCAGAGTCCCTTAGTGTTGGCATGTACTTCAGAGAAGTACATGCCAAACAAGAGAGGTCCCAGGACTGAACCCTGAGGTACTCCACTTGTCACATGTCTGAAGCTGGATTTGGAGTCAGCTACTTTTACAGTGTGGGTCCTGTCAGTAAGCCAGTTGGCAACCCATCAAGTGACATAGGGATTAATGCCCAGCTTAGTAAGTTTATCTATGATTCCAGAGTGGGGGTGGTGTCAAAGGCCTTGGCAAGGTCCGGATAGGCTGTGTGGACTGCCTTACCCTCGTCCACGACTCTGGAGACTAATTCGAAGAAGTCAATCAGGTTCAGGAGACAAGATCGGCTCTTCACAAACTCAAACTGGGTGGGGTCCAGTATTTTAAGGTTGCCAATGTCTTTGTTTATAAGTTCCATGATAATACATTCCATGGCCTTGCAGATCAGGCTCATCAGACTGATGGGGCAGTAGTTCCGGGATCCAAGGTGGACCCCCCCCTTGTGGAGTGCGATAACTGTAGCTGTGTGCCACTCAGTGGGCACGAAGCCTGAGGTGAGGGTATAATTAAACATGACACTTAGGTGAGGTGCCAGTTCATTTTGTAGTTCATGTAGTACACAGCCTGGGATGTCGTCTGGTCCCATGGATGCTGTATTCCTAGCTTTGGAGAGTGCGTTTTTTACCTGTGTGGCCATTATTACCAGAATTTGGCAATCTTCCGGTGTTGTGATGGGCCATTTAGAGGGTGAGAGGGGGATAAAGTTGGCACTGAATCGATCTGCCAGGATATTGGCAATATCCTTGGGATCAGTATATTTAATGCTATTCTGTTGTAGCTCACAGCAGATCTGAGCATTGCCATTTAGATTCTTGACATAGTTATAGAATGCCTTGTGGTTGTCAATGGAATCTTTGGCAATTTTATTTTCGTAACTAGCTTTGGAGGATTTTATGAGGGATCTCAGCTTCTTACTGAGGCTGGTAAGGGAGTTTTTTGCATCCTGGGATTTTCCTCTTTTCTACAACAGTTTTTTCCTTTTGTTGTAAAGTTTGTTTATGAAGGGGACCACCAAATTGGCTTCCTTTTTTTGGAGAAGAGCATTTTGGTTCTATTTGGGGTGGCACGATTCATACATGAGCGGATGTGCTCATACAGTGCCTTAGGTATGACTCAGCAGTTGAACTTTCAGTTCCCATCTGTATGGGTGTCATGAAGTTTGTAACTTCTGACTTGAGTAGCATGAAATTGGCTTTGGAGAAGTTTTTTATGGAGGTTTGACCTGACCAATGAAGGGGTGACCATAGGTGTGGAGCATCGATTTCCCATGTTGGTAATGACCAGGTTTAGGACGTCTAAGTCAGTTAAAACTCCAATTAAGAGGAAAAAGAAAGTTGGGAATACTAACAAAGTGAAGAAACAGAAGAATACAAGTAAATCTTCCACACTGACAAATTTAGTAGAAAAACATTTCATTTAGTTCATCAAGTGTTATTTCAAATAAGACAGTTTTATTTATTTATAGAGAACAATGTGAACAAACAAGGAAAGAAGATCTGGTTGATTCTAAGGTATTTGTGGATAACTCATTGATTATGCCTTCTCTTTCTGGTTTATATGTGTATAAATTAGAACATGCTATAATAAAGGAAGTAGAGAGTTCTTGTATTAATAAAGATGATTCTTGTAATGTTTCAAAATATAAAAATAACTATGTAGTGGAAAATTATGATAGTACAATTTCTGTTACTGGGAAAATTTTTTCTGAGTCTTTTGTTACAAAATTTGACATGGGTGTAACTGATATCATCAGGGATAAGGGAAGAAACTTCAATCAAAAAAAATAATCTGAGTGATAATTTGTTGGTTGAAGGGTATAGCTCGAAGAGTAAGCGACTTATACGATTAGAGAGTTCTCTAGTTCCTAATACTAAGAAAATATTAAATGAGACTGAAGCTGAATGTAGTTCAGCTCATGCAAGTCAACATCAATGTTTATTAATTCTAGTTAACAGGATGTTGTTGTGACTGCAGAAAGCTTGGAGAAAATTTTGTCTTCTTTTTTTAACTGGAAGCATTTCATATCACCTTTGCTCTGATGACATTAGTAATTATAATAATGGGGGAATAAAGGATGGCAAGAGAGCTCATGTAAAAGAGCTTAAAAGAAGAGCTTTTGGAGGATTAATTAGCAAAGAAAAAATATTAATAAACACAGTGAAGAAGCTGGTTTTATTTTACAACAGATAACAGGGAAAAGTATGTTATTCTGAACTACTGGTAATTGGGGACTCGCATGCAAAATGTATTACTAACCAAATAACATTACTGAATAAACAGTACGTTACATTTTCCTCTTTACAAGCATTGAAATTAATTGTTTAGATTTATTACCAATGGTAACTAGGGTTAACCCAAGTTATACTAAATTTATTTTGCATGGAGGTACTAATGATTTAAGGTATACACAATTAAATAAAATAAAAAATGCAATTCTTAATATAAATGAGTATTCTGAAACTTTAAATCTAGAGTTTGCAGTACTTAAATTCCTTACTAGCTTGTGTTGGTTGGATTGCCGGTGGTTGATGGCACAATTAGACCAGATACTGTACAGTTGATGGAAGCTATTTACAGACAGCGCAGCATGCCAAAGACTTCAGGGCACCTGGTTCGGAAGCAATTCCAGAAGGCATGCTGAAGGCAGACCGAGTACTTAAGTATTCAGCACAGGATAAGCAGGCACTCCTTTCACAATGGTCTGATTCCAGAACTCATTGTGTGCTCATAGCTCATCTCAAATGTGACAAACAGCCATGGGAACTCTGTTTCTGAAATCCTCAGCACATACTTTACAGACCCCAAGGAATTCAAGCAAATACTACAGATTACGACACAGTCTACAGCAAAACACCAGCAAATATATGAAAGTACAACCTGCTGTTAATATACTGCAACAGACTGCAGGGATGCAAGCCAAAAATGAGGCTGTAGCTGTACATCCTAGAAGGCAGCCAGCTAGAAACAGAGTAAGGCTGCAACTAAACCAGTTGTCAGACCAGCAAATAATCAGCAGATACCATTTAGACATATGCAATCTAGACACGTTTCACAGGTTGCCATTGCCAGAGGTGGTAGTAGCAATAAACTTCCACTATCTATAAAATGCTCCTATGGCATGTGTCTCTAATAGCCTCTGACAACCCAAGTCCTTCACCTGGCCTTCATGTTTGGTTTAGTTTCCAAGTCCAGGGAAACCATTTGTACTGGCAGCAGTAGTGTGCACCCAGGATGACTGGTGCCTTAAAACCAGTTGCTTCAGGCAGGTGAAGGTCATCAGCCCAGGAAGGCAACCCATTATGGAGAAGATAAAATCTGATTTAAAACTCTCACTGCCTTGCAGCAATACCTAGCTATGGTGAAGGCTTTGGAAGTAAACTCCAAGGAAAAACATGGAGATGGAGACCTTATCAGTCTGAGGTTGTACTCAACCTCATTCTGCAGCTCCTGCATCAACACTGATGCCAAGCTGTACTAGCTTTGCCTTTCCCCTTGGATTACATCAGTAGCATGGAAAGAGGGAACCTGCTGCTGGGCATCAGCTGTTTCCTCAAATTCACTTGCTCAGGCCTGCACCCTGGAGAGGAAACTTCAGCTTCTTTCTGTGAGCTGTGACACAACATGGGAAGCAGCACTTACTGGTAATAAGCCAATGTATTCAACTGGCATACAATGAGGCTTCTTCTGATGGTGGGAGAGATCCTTTGATCACATTTGCAGCCTTAAGCTGGGCAGTCCCCAGCCATACAGATGCTGCCTCACCACAGTCCACTTGCTCCGCTGAATGTGTGGGGCTTAGGGAACTTCCAACAGGTAAATCATTAACCATATACCTGGAAAAACAAAATGCAACAAAATAAATGGAATGTAAGGATGATTACTCCAGGCCTTATGGAAGATCTACAGAACATCAGTGATGCTTGGAAGACAGCAGGTATTAAAATCAAGCTGAGCAGACTGCAGATGGACATTGTGGCTCTCCAGAAAACAAGGCTGCCATCCACTGGAAGTCTAAGAAAGAATGACTTTAACTTTTTCTGGCATGGGAAGCTTCCAGAAGAGACCAGGGAACATGGTGCTGGTATCATAATCAGAAACAACCTCAATGGCTCAGTTATACCACCAATCATAGGAAATGAGAGACTGATGAAAATTCAGCTACAAACACCAGTGGCCATGGTCAACATCTTCAGTGTCTACACTCTTACTTTAACTTCTAAGGAATGTATGATGGGGTCAAGCAAGCCATCAGTCCATCACAAAGGAAGTCTGCCCCACTTAAGTTGACCATAGGTGAGGTCTTGAAGGACAGAACCAAGCAGATGGAATGCCGGGTGGAACATTACTCACAGATGTATACCAGAGAGACCATATTATGGAAAGAGCCCTGAATACCACCGAGCCTCTGTCAACTATGACTGAACTTGATGCTGAGCCCACCTTAGAGGAACTCAATGATGGACTAAAAACACTCTCTTCCAGAAAAGCCCCCAGGAAAGATGGTATTCCCACAGAAATTCTTAACTGTGCCCATGGTACCTTAAATTCAGAGCTGCATGCAATACTTTTGCAATGCTGGATAGAGGGTAGTGTACCACAAGATACGAGGGATGCTAACATAGTGTCTATAAGAATAAGGCTGACAAAAGTGATTGTAACAACTATTGTGGCACTTCCTTTCTTTGTACTGTGTGAGTCTTAGTGTGGGTTCAAATATGGATGATCTACTATAGACATGTCTTTTTTCTGTTAGGAAACTACATGAAAAGTGGAGAGACCAGAACAAACCTCTGTATATTGCCTTCATGGATCT
Source organism: Protopterus annectens (assembly GCF_019279795.1). Taxonomy (NCBI): domain Eukaryota; kingdom Metazoa; phylum Chordata; order Ceratodontiformes; family Protopteridae; genus Protopterus; species Protopterus annectens. Next base: position 1,239,926,740 of record NC_056728.1, read on the forward strand.
GACCAAACCATTTCACTTCATCAGTAGAAAAGGTCTGTTTGTGATTCTGACAAAGATCGGCTGTTCTCCAATACTTCTTAGCATTATCAGGACCTTCCATGAAGGCATGAAGGGGACCATCACATATGCTGGATCTACATCTGAACATTTTGAGATTCTCATTGGTGTAAAGCAGGGGTGTGTACTGGCTCTAACATTGTTTGTTATCTTCTTTTCAGGGTCTATATCAGAAGATCGAAGTTTCAAAACTTAAAATCTGATATGGTAGACACCATATGAGTAAAGTCTTAAAACTTTGAATCTTTTAACGGAGATTTCTGTACAGCACAGAAAGGGAAGATTTCCCTTTTCTGCACTGTAGTGCGATCTCGGAGATGGTATATTTAAGTAGCAGGGGCGTGCGGGTGCAGGGGGGCTTGTCCACCTGCTTAGAGTATTTAAATGGTTTGTTTTTGTAGGTTGTTGTGTTTTATTACATTTTCAATGTTTCAAAACTTCGATTGTATGGTGTCGACCATATCAGATTCGAAGTTTTGAAACTTTGACAATGTAATATAGACCCTTCTTTTCAGCTCTGTTGAAATTTGCTTACGGAACTGCTACTGAGGGTATTTTTTTCTGAACCAGAATGGACGGCAACCTCTTCAGTTGAGGCTTAGATCGAAGACCAGGGTGCTTAGCAAGTGTCTTGAGGAGTTCCTGTTTGCTGATGATGCATTTTGTGTGGCTCATACTTAGCAAGAACTGTGACTTGCTTTGCAAATGCATGTATGGAATTTGGCCTCACAATCAGTTCAAAGAAGACCCAAGTGATGGGCCAAAATGTGGGCAGTAAGCTATCAATCATGGCGAGTGACTATGAGCTGTAAGTTATCCATGAGTTTATGTACCTAGGCTCTACAATCTCTAACAACATGTTACTTGATTGTGAGATCAACAAAAGTGCATTGGAAAAACCACCACAATGTTTTCCAGGCTGACAAAGCGAGTACGGCATAATAATAAGCTCACTGTACACACCCATGTGCAGGTGTACACAGCCTGTGTTTGGAAGACATTACTGTATGCAACTGAAACATGGAGTCTACACTCAAAACAGGAACAGTGGCTCAATGTATTCCACATGCACTGCCTTAGGGACATATTTGGGATCTCATGGCAGGACAGGATCCCCAACAACAGACTGCTTGAGAAGACGGGCACCACCTCCATGTTCACCCTCCTGAAACAGAGACATTTGAACTGGTTGGGTCAAGTCTCATGCATGACAGAAGGCCCGATACTGAAAGGCCTCCTTTTGGAGAGATGGAGTCTGGAAAGAGGTGAAAAGGCCAACCCAAATTGCACTTACTACAAGGACAAATGCAAGCATGACCTCAGCACTCACTCCATCAGTGTGAACACCTGCTATTCTCTTGCCTCATACAACATTTCCTGGAAACAGGAAGTGAAGGAAGCTCCTTGGCAAGTAGAGCAGAGAATAACAAGAGTCCTCAGGAAGATTCATGCCCATGATACCAGACTGACATCTGTCTACTGCTGCTCAGAATGTAGAAAGGACTGCCACTCCCGGATTGGATTGAACAGCCACAGAAGATGTTGCTTGAATTAGTCCAACAGAGGTGCAAACCCATGATCCTTTGGGATCAAAGGATGCTTACCTAACATTCAAACAGACAACTGGTGTAAGCTGTCTGCAACATGTGTGCACCTCACATGTCTGTGCGTACCTTGTGAGGAAATCCCATCCCCTTAAAACCAAGGTGTGTCTCAGTCTGGGAGTACTTGCATCTGGAACATTCCAGAGACACATTGTGGATGCTGTGAGTGTATCACAGAAAGATGCCAGCTGCATCCTGGCAAATTTTCTGGAAGAAATGTGCAGCAAGTTGGATGACTACATACATTTTCTATCCATCCCCACAGAGTGGAGAGGTGTAATGCACCAGTTCTATAACACTGCAAACTTCCCACATTTACTCAGTGCAAAAGATTGCACACACATACCTATAAAGACACCAATATATTCTGAAACAGGCCGATTCATAAACAGAAAGGGATGATCATCCATCAACTGCCAAGCTGTGTGTGCAACAGATGGTAGCATAACAAACATCATGGCAACACTCCCTGGAAGTGTCCATAATGGTGCCATTTGGAGGGAAATTGGACAGAGGGCTGCATTAAAGTAAGGTAAAATACCTAAGGGACTGCTACTAGGTAAGTAAAGTAACACAGCTAGGATGAAAAGTTAAGCATACCCCTCACAACAATATCCATTCTGACCAAAAGTGTTTTTATTTCCCCCAAGAGGTTACTTTGGTTATCCACTTGAGCGATAACTAATGACCCTGTACCATGAACCATCAGACTCCACACAGGAGGCCTACAAGAGAGCACATGCAACAACCAGAAACACCATGGAATGTGTGTTTGGTGTACTGAAAACTATGTTCAGAAGTCTGGACACTTCTGGGGTGCCCTGCAAAACACACCTGAAAAGACAACAAAGATGACAACAATGTATGCCATGCTGCACAGTGTGTTAACCAGAGCACATGGCAGTCTTTCAGATGCAGGTGTTGGCGAACTACCCCAAGAACCCCAAATGTCTGAAGAGGACATCCCCAAGGTAATGGAGGAGAAGCAAGAGCACACAACACAGCAGTGTCCAACCCAAATATTTGAGTCATGACAAGCCACATGTACACGAATACATAGAATGAACATCGATGTTTAAGTATTCCCACAACACAACAACACTGATTGCATTTAAAGGGAAGTACCCACTAGAGGTATACACTCAGCATCATGCATAACACAGTCATAACATATTCCAACATGAACATATGCAAATGTGTAAAAACAGGAATCATCAACTCAGGATACAATTGGCACAGGTATGTATACACACTCAGATTGTTGTATCACTGTGTAAAAGGGGTACACATCAGTGCTACACATACATATCTCTACTATTTAATAACATGTAAAATGAGAAATCATGCAGGGCATAATGCAGAAAGTTTAATTTCAGAAGACACATATCAGAGTACATTGGTATTTCAATAACATGAGCCAGCTATGTGTACTACACTGCTGGACACACTCTAACACAGTCTAGGGCAGTCTCACTGATGTCTCTCACCATGGTTCTCTCTGCCCTGACCATTTATAGACATATCCTTCCATAGTTGCTCCACAAAGGAGAAGGATGGGACTACAACACCATGTTGAGATGAAAGAGAATGATCCAAGTTGAAGGCCTTGTGACTATTTCCACCACAGCAGATGGGCCAGCAGTTAAATTCTGTGCAGCTTGAACCACAAACAGTAATTCTCAATGGCCAATGGTGGGTTTCATGGACAGGTGACCTATCTCTCACAGGTTGCAATCTGCTGAGCACAGTCAGAGAACACAGAATCCTACTTGTAGTACAACACTGCTGCAGTTCTGTAGAGGCTAGAGTTTCTAACAACTATGCAACAGCTAGCAGACTCTCATTCTGAGCAGCCAATGCAGCCATAATCTCACTGTGTCTATGCTCTTGTTCTTCATGCATGACATACAGCTGGTGCGCCACACTATCTGTGGGATGGTAAGTGAATGGATGTCTGAATGATACCATTACTGTGACCATTCATTTGCCTGCAGCAAGAAACAGACAACATCTGACACTTGGCCATGCATAACATGCATAACATCTGCTCACCATGTCTACTACAATGCACTGCTTCTGCTTGTTGTGTGGAACTGCCAGCAGCAGTACTCTCAACTGTGGTTTGTTGGTCAATGGCCTCACCTTGTTCAACATCCACTGCTGCATCATCCTCTGAATGGCTAGACAACTGGACCTCTACATCTGAGGCTACATCTCCTGCAACATCAATGTTAGCCTCATGGATGGACACTACAAACAACTCAAGGACCTCTGTGTCAGGTGCCATACTACAATGCTGAGATCCATCTTGTACACCATCATGATCGCTGGATGGGCTGCTGGGTGATAAAGATTGCTGATGTGCTACAAGATACAAAGACACAGATTAGGACAATGTGGCTATATCACATGATGGATATCATTAAAGACATATGGCATATATATCTCACTGTAATGTTTCAAATAATGACTCTGCATGTGGTCTACTGTATGTATGTTTCATGGATTCTACATAAATAAAGTATATAATCTGTTTCCATGGCCAACATACATGACATATGTGATGAATTAAAAACATACCTGGCAACAACTCATGGGAAGATGGTGGTGTTGCACTGGGGTAAACTTCAACAAGTGTACAGAAACATAACAGCATTACTGATCACATAGTTTACACCATTAACCAGATAAACACAGTTAAAACATACAGAATGTGTGACATACGCATACCGCTTGTGTGTGCCCCTGAGGACATTGATGCAGACTTACCTAAGAATGGTAAGCAGGACAAAGTACTACTGGAGGTCAACTACAGGTTTACCAGAAAGGACAGGTATGAAACGGTCTTAATAGCATGCCACTGACAGATGCCTGCTTTGGAGAGATAATGGATTGTACTGTGGATAATGCAGTGGGAAAGTATAGAGAAGGACACTACAGTCATGTATTTAGCAAAAAAATGCTGACAGCATTACATATGCAACGCAGTAATATGGGCTGCAAATACTCATGTGATGGATGTTGCAAATGTACACCAGATGGGCCTGTATTGACAAATATTGAGAGAAATGTCAGGTAGCACATGTGCTACACATTGTTGAAAGCTATGACAATGCTGCTGTAACATACCTGGCCTGTCTGTTCTTGAAAATGCATGGCTTACCATTCCACTGGATGCACCTGTAGTGTATAATGGTAGGGAAACAACATGTCATTAAACAGCAGTGCGATGAAATGAGGTTGAGGCACTAACAAAGTAGTGTTCACAGCAGCAGTATAGAGACACTCATCTTCCTATTTCTGGTGTAGTGCTTAAGTAGATGGACCTGTGAATATTAATGCAAACAGAACTCCAAATGTTGTTTGGACTGTTCTGTCTGTAATTCAGTTGTATTAATACATGTCATTAAACTTATGTTCATCATCCTCACTCTGTGTGGAAGTGTGCTCATGGCTCAACTCTGCTGCTGTAAATCAAAAACAGCAATACATGAATATGCGTGCTTCAGCAATATACAGTGATTGTCTCAGTTCATAGCCCTGTAATGGAAATAAAGACATACATATTTGTCCTGCAATTCCAGCTCCAATCGCATCATCAGGGATGCTTCATTCACTTCTGTATTTTTAGTAGATGAAATGTGGAAATATCCATTGTTGTCTGAGACATTTCTGTGTCTGTTCCTGATAATTTATGTTATGAATGCCATGTGGCTTACAATAGAATAGTTGGCATTTTTTTACTGTTTTTTTTTTTTATTATTATTATATTGGGTTATCATAATGGAATTAGTTACATCCCATAGTTGTGCTTAACCTTACTGTTCAGATTTTATTACATATATTTCTACATAACTATCAGGATGCTTGAACTGCGATCATCTTTCTGTAACCCTGATACTGTACAATGTGATTGAACAACCATTTTTTATTACTTATGGATGTCTTACACATTTCTATAGTGTACTGTTGATACTGTGATATTCCACTGTGTGCTGAGCTATTCTGAGGTTTTTTGTCATATATTTGCATATTATAATGTTATCTGCAAGTTTTGCACTGATGTGTGTAAGGTACTGGATTTCATAAGTTTTACAAAATCTGGCCCATTATTTCATAATTGTCTAAGACAACTTTGCTTTAGTATTAAATTAATAATAGTTTGAGAAAACTGTGCCTATGTTTTCAAAAGGTTTTCAAGGGATGGAGTTCATCTTATAGCTCTAAGGTTCTGCCATGCTTTTTTTAGGAATTGTGATGATTTTAGGGCCTCATATGGGTAGATCCATTTGTGTAATAGAAACAAGAAATGTAACAGTTCTTCAAAATGTTTCTATTGTAATGTCCAAAGCTTAGGGAACAAAGGATGTGTGATAAAATTTATTGCACTTCCTGAGAGATAAGAGTTTTTTGGTGTTACTGAGACATGCCCTGGAATTCACGAAGGACAATTTTCCATACAAGAACAGTGTAATAGCTCCTACATGGAAAATGGCCACCGAGCGATTCAGGTTAGTGCCGTTTTCATGTGCACGAGCAGTCCTACATTATTCTAGCACAGAAAACTGTTTGGCATGCAAATCATCTCATTTGCTGGTGAAAACTATACAAATGAGGTGATTTCGCGATTCCCGTGTTAGAACAGTGTCAGTGCAGCATGTATTATGTTCATTATTCATGCCAATGGCCAAATATAAGGCCATTGGCATGAAAAATTATTTCATTTATATGTAAATTAAACTTTTTTTTTTTGGCCAATCTCGGCTGTTTAAGCGTAAGGCAGCAGTGTGCAAACACGCACGGGCCAGAAAAAGAAAAATGAGAAATCTCAATTTTAAGGTAAATCTGCATTTTGCCATTATAGTCAATGGCATGCAGAATGTAAACAATACCAGGGAGCACTGGTTGTCAAGGGGAAAGGGCACGTTTTAGTGCAGTAACTAACAAACTACATGCTGGGGTATGAAAATGAGAGGAATATTACTGAATCACAAAATATTCTATGTCCACACACTGCACCTAACTATGTAGGTACTAGAACAAGATTATGTAGGCAGGAGGAGCAACTAACAGGAAAAGGGTGTGTGTAATGCCTGCTGTAAGCACATTGGAGCTCAGTGGCCCATGTTTGCCCCTAGCTAAGCACAGCTAAGGAAGGGGGTGTATTAGCACTGTTTACATTGCTTAAACAGATGTGCGTGGCATACACTGGGTTTTAAACTAAAAAAGAAAAAAAACAGGAAACAGCATCAGTGTTTACATTTGAGCACTGTGCATGCGCACTGCACCTTGGGGCATAAACTAGGAGGAAACTGGTAAGGGGAAATAGAAGTAGGAAAGCAATCAGGGAGAAATACCATAGCTGGCAGGTGGAATGTATCATAATTAGCCAATTACATAGGCAACAGCCCGAAACACCACTACAAACTATGCAAACACCTTTCAGACTGTTTTTTCCCACAAACTCTACACCACCAGTGTACACAGATGGGGGATTTTTAACTGGCAAAACGAACTAAAAATGTTAGAGGCTGCTGGTGCTTTACTCTATCAATATGTGCTAGAGGTTGAGGGTGGTGAAGAAGAGAATGCTGACAACCGACCCACAGTGAGAAGGAGGAGAAGAGTGTACAGACCTAGGGTAACCTACCAGGGCCTACATGAGCTGGAGATAGTGGAGCACTATAGGGTGGACAGGGACATTCTACAGCAAACCATTGAGCTGTGCTGGTCATGCCTCACACACAGAACTAACAGAGGGGAACCCATCCCAGTGGATACCAAGGTATGTGTGGAGGTTTAAGAATACTAGCTACAGGTACCTTCCAAAGACCAATTGGGGATATCATGGGAGTCTCACAGGCATCAGCATCCAGGATACTCTACCAGTTTCTGGATGCCATAATAACACATGCCAAAGAGCACATATATTTTCCCAACACCCGTGAGGCGTTGACCAGAAGTATGCGTCTCTTCCACCGTAGAGCAGAATACCCTGAGGTAGTTAGTACTATAGACTGCATGCACATCCACATAATAGCACCACCCAGTGAGCAGGGTAGGATCTACATAAACCAGAAGGGCTTCCCCTACATCAACTGCTAGGTCATGTGTGATGCCCAGGGCATTATCATGCAAGTGTGTGCTGGCAGCCCTGGAAGTTATCACGACTACCACATCTGGCATTCCTCACAGCTGTATCAGAAGTTTGCCAGGGGGGACATCCCATATGGCCATCTAGCGGGGGATGCTGGCTATGCACTGCAGCAGTGGTGATGACACCCATCAGAAATGCACACACACCTGAACAAGAACACCATGAGGCACACTTACAAACCAGGATCATTGTAGAGCATGTGTTTGGGATGCTCAAGTCATGGTTTTGCTTCCTTGACATATCTGGTGGAGCCTTGGAGTACTACCAAGCTACATGTGGACAATTTTCATAGTATGTGCCATGCTACACAATATGATCCTGTGGAAACAGCTGCAGCAGAAACAACATGAGGAGAGGCCACACAGCCCCACTCCCACCATTGCTAAGGCCACCATAGGCACAGAGGGACTCGGAGGAGGAACTTCCTGAGCCTGCCCCTGTAGGCAGATGGAGACGTGGCCAGCATGCCCTGTCCTTGGCAAAGAGGCAATGCCTAGCACACACACTGACACTGTAGGGACCCAGGGGCTGATACTTCTCTCTGACTTGCACATACAGTAAAATGGATGCCAAACATGACACTACCTGTGCTTTACCATGTATATGGAGTGTACTACATGCATCTGACATAGTCAGCTCTCAAGCATTGTTCTCAATACTGACCCAGTAACAAGGTAAGTCACTCCTTATATCAATTAGTGAATGGAGTAGTATGTTCTGATAGTTGTATGTATGGCATGGATGCAAGCATGCAGTTGAATTGTGTGGCTGAATGGGATATCAGCAGACAGCTGACAGCTATATGGGATAGCAGGAAATCCATAATGAATACTGGTGTCAACATACTAGGCAGTACTACACAAGGTGACAACTCCCACACCAGTACATGTGGTGGTCCAAATAACTGTGGGTGTCCATAGGTCACACACATGGATGTCAATGAGGGTCACATACCCACCGCCACGCTCACCCGGCAGGACAGGTGTAGATGACTATAAAGAAAGGCTGGGCTAAGGCCTCCAAATGATGGCAATGGTGAACAGTCCCCCTCCAGACCTACACAAACATACTACAACAGATGTGGCAGTTGCATTTTAGTTCTGAATGGTAAGAAGTCTGCAACTGAAATTTATGCCATTAAGATCTAACATGTGTACTCTACTGATATGCCTCCTTTTTGCATGATAGGTCACAATACAATATGAAATGGAAGGCAACAGAGTAACTGAAATACCAGTACAGTCACTACAAATGTTTAAAGTCTTCAGGTGTGCAACCTTCCTATCCCATGTAGAAATGCAGTAACATGTAAGTTTGAGGAGTAATATCACTGGAGCACAGATTGCCAGAGCTGTCCCAATCTACATGATAGATTGTTGCATTTGTACAATATGCAGGGGTCAGTGTGGTAACTTTGTTGTGTTTTTAATATTGTCTGGAAGCGGTCAGCATTTAGGCCTTGATGGTTGTGTCTCAGTGGCCTAGGTATGGTACTGTGGTCGACAGGCCCATGTTCCAACAACTGCAGTGCCAACCACACTGCATTTCAGCTACACCCATGTCAGCAGTTGTACATACTCACTGTCCAGATGTCAATATTTGTCACCATTGGAAAGCTGGACATGCCATGAATGGGGACCCATACATAGAAACAGCACACAGATGGAAGTGCCTTACACAGAGTGCATATAAAATAACTCTCAAGTGCACACAACTTTGAAATTATACATAGAGGTTAGCATCACATTAGTTGTCCCTCTAGTATGGAATACTGGTAGTCTGTCCAATCACTGGCAGACCACAAATGGCACAGTTATAATGTAATGACAGGCTGCCCATGTCCACACACAAGGCAACATAAGGGGAATGTCCCAGGTATATCTGTGAGTCAGGTGCCTTCCATATCACACATGCACTCAGCTCACCCCATCATCAGCCACAGGTTTATCACAGGTCATATCCTTGTTGTAGGGAATGATGCAGCATGACACCATCTCTGTATAGAAATACATACATGATGCTGCATGCTGAATATGTGTCCCATGCCAGTGTGTCCCTAGCTGTAAGCAGCAATCTGCCCACATCTAGACTCATGGATCAGTATGAACAGGAAGGATTGACAGGAACACCTCAATCACTTAACACTGTCACCCCAGGGTAATCCATTGGCTTGCAGCCTGACAATGCATGAGTGACATAATGCACTGGCTTGCTACAGATGACCTGCAGCACTCTCAAATGGCCTACAGTCCTCTGGCTAAGGGCCATGCCTCACCCATAGTGCCAATGTATGGAATGCCAGGGGGTCCTAACTAACAACCTATCACAGTAAACAGAAAACAAATGCAAGGCCATGCTGACAAATGCCAGTAGCATGCCTCCCGATGTCTTACTGCAGGAACTGTGGACCAGGCCAGAAATACTGCTGGGATAAAGGCCCAACTATAGGAATACATCTGAGATATTGCTTTCATAATGTTAGGAAGAGAAGAGAATAACAGAGGGGGTGTAGAAGCATGGGTGTCATGGAGTGCGTGAAGTCTGAAACTCTAATGTCTGCCTACACTAGCCCCTGACTGCAAACCCATGAATGAATAGCCACACAACTGCTTGTAAACCACAATGTGAAGGTAAATTGACCAGATATATGAGTTCTGCCTCTGGATAACCTGGGTGTATATGTACAGCTGAGCAGTATGGCCCCAGCAGGATATGGCCATTTTGTTAAGTTGAGAAAAGCACAAGAAGGGGATCCCCAGCCAGCATACAACCAAGGTGCTGGACCATTTACACAGAATCAGCAGTCTATTGTCTGTAGCTACCCCTCCACAATGGCAGGAGTGTGCCAGAATGTGTAGCCTATGCCTCAGAATGTTGGTCTCAGCTTCATTCATCTTGTATTTCCCTGGTAAATAACTGTGAGCAAAGAATTATATTGGTCAGTAGTTGATGACATGATAAATCACAGTGTAAAACAGTACATATTTCAGAAAATTTATACTACAACCATGTTACACAAGCAGCACAGACAGCAATAGTTACAGTATCCCTCATATGTTACACTCATTGTGTCTCCATATTGGCAACCTATCTACAGATATCCTGCAGAAACAGGTTGCTAGGTGTAGCTGTAACACACAAACCCTGTACTGGAGTACAACTCTCCCTGGAATGGATTCACACACTCAGTATAGAAGGTTATACTGGGGATGCTCCTACACTTAGAAAAATGAAGCCCATGTCTGACAACACAGTGGACTATAGATAACTGTTATTTACAGATGTCTGTGCATACACATCAAATTGCACACCATTTATACTTCACACACACACACACACACACATTGGATAGGAATACTCACACATATCTAAGGCCAACGTAAAATAATATGTCAAACATACACACACAAAGACATGGGGAAGAGAGAGACAGACAGTGACAGAGATAATCCCATTATGAGGCCTTTCCCATCGAGTACACATCCCATTAGTCTATGCCACATGATGTGCTGATGCCATTCACTGTAGAAATTCCTTTTGTTAGCCCTCAGCCCTATAGTCTCAGTGGTGCTTGTTATAACTGTGTAACACTGTAGTACAAATAAGTATTCATGTAGCATTTGCAATCTCAGTCCTGCCAAATGTAAAGCTGTGTGTGATTTGTGTGTGTTTTTAGATGAATAAGTTTGTGGCTATTCATACTCATTACACTTCCTATTGCTCTACTTTAGCACTCCTACTGATGTCAGTCACCTTAAAATAACTCTTTGGGCAGCTTCCAGTCCTATAAACTCCATGGCACTCATGATTAGTGCGTAATACTGTAGTGTAGCAAACTAGTTAGGTAGGAGTTTTAATCCTGGTCCTGGCAATTGAGAAAATGTGTGTGTTTCTAGATGAATGATTCTGGTGCCATTCATACTCACTACACTTCCCTTACCCCTCCTTTAGCACTGCTGCTCATGTCACTCACCTTCAAAGATACCTTTGGACAGCACTCCAACATATAAGCTCTGTGATGCTTGATATAACTGCAGAGTACTAAAGTGTAACAAACTAGTTAGGTAGGTGTTCTAATCCCTGTCCGAGCAATTGTGGAAATGTGTGTTTGTGTGTGAGTGTGTCTGCTGCTAGATGAATGATTTTGAGGCCATTCACACTCACTACACTTCCTTTCCCCCTTTAGCACTGCTGCTGATGTCACTCACCTTCAAAGAAACCTTTGGACAACTCCCCAACATATAAGCTCTGTGGTGCTTGCAGTAATTGCATAATACTATAGTATAGCAAACTTGTTAGGAAGGAGTTTTAATCCTTCTCCTGGCAGCTGTGAAAAATTGTGTGCTTATGTGGGAGAGTGTGTGTTTCTTTGTAGAGACATGATTTTGAGGACATTCACACTCACTACACTTCCCTTATCCCTCCTATAGCACTGTTGCTGATGTCACTCACCTTCAAAGATTCCTTCGGACATCTCTCCAGCATATAAGTTCTGTGGCGCTTGCGATAACCGCATGATACAGTAGTACAAAACACTACTTAGGTAGGAGTTCTTATCTCACTTCTAGCAATTGTAAAGCTGTGTGAGTGCATGTGTAGGTTGAGATATTTTGTATCCATACACAACCAGTACATTTTACAGTGTAATACTTTACAACAACTGCTGATGTCACTCACCTTAAAGGTATGTTTGGATGCTGTTCTACCCATAAGCTCCCTGGTGAAATGCATAACATTATAGCAATAACTACATAGGTAGGAGGTTGAATCTCATTCCTGGCAAGTGTGTGTGTGTGTGTGTGTGTGTGTGTGTGCGTGTGTGTGTGTGTGTGTGTCTGTGTTTGTACCTTAAAGATTTTGGCCCCATTTACACCCAGTACACTTCTCAGTGCCCTACTTTAGCAGTCCTGCAGATATCATTCACCTTAAAAGTACCTGTTGGCAACCCTAAACCATGTAAGCTCAGTGGTGTATGTGGTAAATGCGTAACATAAAGGTCTGAAACTATATCTACATAGAGGTTTGAACCTCACTCCTGGTAAATGTGTGTGTAGGCCAACATATTTTATTACATCTCTCACCCACTACATCACTCAATACCATTATTTACAAGGGCTGGTGATGTTCCTCACCTTAGAAGTACCTTGGGACAACATCCATCCTATAAGCTCCATGGTGCATGTGATAAATGTGTAACACTGTAGTAGCAGTACATAGATAGGTAGGGGTTCAAAACTCAGTACTGGCAAGTGTGTGTGTCTTTCTGTCTGTCATCAGTATCATGGCTGGTGGGGTGAATGTGTAATAACAGGATCAATTGGGGTGGGGGTGGGTTTTGCTAAATTATTATATTGATGACCTAGTATATGTCCCAATGTCCACATTACAAGGCCAACAGTTGTCAAACACAGTACAGGTTGTTGTAGACAATCTACAGCCTAAATGTGTAGTGCCATGTGCAATGACTATGTGACAGTATGGAATATTTAACAATACAGGCAACCCTTCTAATACTCAGAGACTACTCTCCACCCAGGAATCATACAAAAACACACTTGGCTAGGCATCAACCACTATATCAGTGGCTCTCTTGCAAACTGCCTCACAGATAGTACCTACGGTGTGATTGCAGTGGACTCCATGTCAAACCGATGACCAGACATGACTGGTGTCACACAGGATACAAACTCATGTCCTCTCATGTTTGGGATCTACCCTTCTGAGGTGCAGAAGAACACAAAGGCACCCTGGCTGAAAATGTTTACATACAACAGTAAGGTGGGTGGTAGCATTGCCAAACCATGTGATGTTGACTTCATGCACAAAGGCCACTCGGACACCTATGACTGTTGTCAGAACCCTGGACATTACCTCAATGCCAAGAGATGTGTCGCCATTACCTTTGGGAATACCATGGCTCACATGAAGTAATATGCTGGTGGTAGCCCACTGAATAGTGACATTATAACAGAATGGGGAACACAAGTTGACAGTCAGCTGTCTGTTGACCACAAGAGTGCCACTGACATCAGAAAGTACTTTGATGTGTTACATCTCCTGACTAAGTGTGTGTTATCCAGCAAGTAAAAGGACATGGTCACCCTGTACCCTCCCCTCAGCTCAATCAATGTGTACAGTGTCCCTTTTGCCATGTACCCCACTGGATACCTGAAACAACTTTAGAGTCTGCAAATGTATCCACCAAAGAGAATACCATGCCTTATACACATGCCCTGTATGGACAGACTCCAATAATGCCAATGAATACCCGTATCATACTGTCTATGTAGGTGCAATCACTACCTCAGTTACACAGCCATGTCTCACCAAACTAGGTTAGGAATGCTACATCTGAAGATACCAATATGTCCACACAACATGCCCCAGAGACCTCAAGCACACTTCCACACTTCAAAGGACATGCTTGTGGGACAAGTTCACAACCCAGACACTGTCCATGTTATGGAATATAAATTACATACATGTTATGCAATGCACACCACTGGCCACCCACAACAGAAATCTGGATGAGTGGATGGGGAATACAATGCCTACCCCTGGGTACCACTCCAGTAACTATACTCATGAGCCACATTGGGGACTATTGTCATGTGGCCTGATGTTAGGGTATTCCCTTGGGCTAGCCTTGTAGAGCCTTCAGACCCATTCACCTACTACATACCTATGAAGCAATGACCGTATGGATCTCAGTACTGGTGTGTGTGTGTGTGTGTGTGTGTGTGTGTGTGTGTGTGTGTGTGTGTGTGTGTGTGTGTGTGAATAGTAATCTCATTGTGTTTGGTTGCTGAATATCCCCTGTGGCTGTGGTTATTAGCAATCAGAGGTGTGTCCAAATTACAACACGTACCATTCTCCACGCTACGGCAGATGTTGTAAATCAACATATACCTATCTACAACCCTCAGCCCTATAATCTGTGAGGCATATGCAATCACTGTGTTACAGACCTGGGAAATATGTGCAGATGTAGCTGTACTCTGCCTAAGGCATGGTTGAGGTGTTACCACACTGCCATATCCCTTGATCTTGCTGCGGGGCCACATCCTGGTGACACACAGATGCCTAGAACAGAAACAGGATACAGCATGTGAGAACACATTCACTCAGCATTAATAATAGCAATAATGCATCATGGCTAACACTGTACACACACTATGATGTGTACCCCTTACAAATGCCAGATGACAGCAACTTATACAGAATTTCTGGTCACAGACTTATCGTGCCTGCTTATTTGAACTGTTTTTTTTTCTGAAATTGGTGCGCCTTGTTGCTGTAGCATAGACCAGATTCAGGCCTGCCGAATCTAGCTTTGTTTGTATAACTTGAGCACTTATCCAAGCCGTATTTTTTTTTGGGGGGGTTCTCCTGCACCCTAGTAGCAGGAGTGTGCAGTTAGAACTTGTCTGATTGAAAACTGTCTGGAACAAGGCTCAGTTTTGAGCTTTTTCTGGTTAATTGGGTAACTTGTTTAAATCAGTTTGTTCATTTTCTATTGTTTATATATATATATATATATATATATATATATATATATATATATATATATATATATATATATATATATATATGTGCACTTTATTCATCTGCTTTTACTGTATCTGTGTTTCTTCCTACTTTATTACTAGGGGCATTGACTACAACTCTGATCTGAGATATATAACAATAAGTATCCTTTTTCTGTGCATTTAAAGTATTTTTTTTAATTGTATCTGCTTTATTTTCTGAAAAAAAAATATATATATATATATATATATATACTTGTTTCCTGCCTTTCTAAGCTAGTATAGTCCAGTTTTCAGGTTAGTGCTGAATTCAGGGCTGTGTTACAAATCTCTGTGTTTGCCCATACCTTACTTGGATAGAAGGAAGTATTTCTGTTCACCTGTGAAAGAGGGGAGCTTTGAGCAGCCTATCTGTCCCTGGAGGGTGGTTTCAGCCCAGAAATTAGTAGCTTATTGGCCATTTTGGGCTAATTTTTTTCTCTTTCATTTCCCTGCTATAGAAACCACACTTGCCCGGTTTTGCGCACCGGTTAGCTAGGGTATAACTATTCACGGCTCCAGAAAGTCTCCTCTTCAATTTTTCACATGGAAGTAGACAAACTTTCATCTTAAGTACTCAAGCCATTCATTTCTCAGCCCGGCACTTGCTCAAACCTCATAGCAAGCACTTATAAACCCTAGCACTAGACCCCCCCCCCATACTGTACAGAAGGACAAGGCTCTCTATTCGACATTACCAGCCATTCAGTAAAACAGTTCACTGTACCTATCCAGGCATGTCCAAAGGGCAGTTTCAGGTGTACTCTCCAGTCCAACTGGTGAATCTGGGCATTTTGAGGCAATGTTACAACTGCCTCATGTACACAGAACACCCTCTCCTCCTACCACCAAACACTAATACATGTGAGAGATGTACTTATACAGCCAAACTGGAGGCTAAGCTCTTTCATCCCAAGACTGGATCAGACAGTCAAGAGGACAAGGGAAATACTTGCATCACACCACCAGTCTCACATAAACCCATTAAACCAGCACTGGCAAAAAACACACATAAATACATGAAAACATACTCGGAGGCTCTAAATACAAATCTGCAAAAGCAACAAAGACCTCCAAACCAGACTTGCAAGCAACCTCCACCCCCAACACAAACCATGAAACACATACTTCACAAAACCAGTGTGCCACACAATCACAGCCCTTAAGGCAAAATAACATACCCAACATACTAGTAATAGGTGACTCTATAGTCAGGCACACTGACGTCCCACTCACTAGGCTGAATAATGAGAAGGTTACTGTTAGCTGCCTGTGAGGTGCCAGGATCCACCACATAACACAAGCACTCAGGTCACTCCAGAACAAGTACAAATATGACTCTGTCATTGTTCATGTTGGTGTGAATGACCTGAGCTGTACCTCCCTGGACTACATGAAAAGAGACATGGAAGAGCTCTATGATCACGTAGCCCAGGCCGGTATGACCCTGACCCTGAGTAGCATCCTGCCTTCACCAAGAATGATACCATGGTATAAAGAAAAAATTATCAATTTCAACAATTGGCTAAGTTTCTGGTGTCATTCAAAGGGGATCCAGTGTCTGTCCACCTGGGATGACATGCTCGACAAGCCACACTGCTTCGCTAGAGATGGCTTGCACCTGTCACCCTTAGGCTTTCGAATACCAGCCAAGGCTCTTGCCTCCCCCATAGTGCCTTTTTAGGCAAGGCTCAAAAGACAAACCCACCACCATAAGTAGCACAAGTAAAAAAAAACTGAGGGTAATGCTACTCAATGTCTGAAGTCTAAACCTCAAAATGCATGCACTCGAGGCACTCCTCAGTATGGAGAAAATTGATATATGTGCAGTAACAGAAACCTGGTTTAAGGACCCAGAGAGCACCCCAGCACTACCAGGCTGCAACTCATACCATACATTTTGGCCACAGAACCCGGACCGAAATACAAAAGGTGGAGGTGTATCCATATTCATCAAGGATATCCACACCTCCAGGTTAGTGGCACAGCACGAGGCTTCAGAGATCATCCACGTGCAGCTAACAATGGGCAAAACTGCAATTCAAATTGTAGCTTGCTAGAGTTCACCAACCATGTCCCAGGACCCCCATTCCGCATTTCTGGAAACATTGGGAAACATGAAGGTCCTACCAAATACCCTAATATTGGGTGATTTCAATTACTCAAACATTAACTGGGAGAACTACTCAAGTACTAACTTCCTTGCCCAAAATTTCCTAGAATTTATAAACTCAAATGCCCTGGATCAACTGGTCAACACTCCCACCAGAGCTGACAACATATTGGACCTGGTCAACACCAACATGGGGGACCAGTGTTCCACACTGGAGGTCAACCCCTCACTGGTTAGATCTGACCATAAACAAATCACTTTGAATATCCACATTCCGCCCCCACCCCCAGACAAGGAAACCACCATTAAAAACTTTTCAAAAGCAAACTTCACGTTACTTAAGACCAAGGTGGAAAGTTTAAAAGCCCCCATGCTAAAGGATAACACTGTCCAAGCTGCAAAATCCTTTACTAATGCATTCTACGGCCACCTACAAGAATGCATGGATCATGCTATCCCAAGCAAAACCAAGACTCACTCCTCCAAGAAAAGGAAACCAGTGTGGTGGAACCCCTGCCATAAACAAGCTATATAACAGAAGGAGGAAACTAGTACAGAAAAGAGTAAACTACCAAGAAGGGAAGACATTCCTGATCAGTATCAGCAAGAAACTATGATCACTCATAAAAATCATCCAAAGTGAGCTTCGAAAGAAAAATTGCCAAGGACTCCAAAGATAACCACAAGGCATTCTTTAGCTATGTCAAGAATCTAAGTGGCAATGCTCAGATCTGCTCAGAGTTAGTGCAGAATGGCACAAAATACACTGAACTGACTGATATTGCCAACATCCTGGCAGACAGGTTCAGTGCAAACTTCACCCCCCTATCACCTCCAAAAGGGCCCATAACCATACCAGAAGAATCTAGAGCTGCTGAAATCACAGACACTCAGGTTAAAACAGCCCTCTCCAAAGCCAAAAACACAGCATCAGTGGGACCGGACGGTGTCCCAGGCTGCGTCCTACACGAGCTCAAAGATGAACTAACCCCTCACCTAAACACACTGTTCAAACTCAGCCTCTCCACAGGCTACATACCCATAGAGTAGCACACAGCAATGGTTATTCCACTTCACAAAGGTGGAGCCACAACAGACCCCAGGAACTATCACCCTATAAGCCTGACTAGCTTGGTCTGCAAGGCTATGGAGCGCATCATCATTGAACTCATCAACAGAGACATTGGGAAACTCCAAACACTGTACCCTACCCAGTTTGGCTTTGTTAAGGGCAGATCATGCCTTCTAAACCTGGTGGACTTCTTTGAGACAGTTACCAAGGCTATAGACGAGGAAAAGGTGATACACACAGCCTAACTAGACCTCGCAAAGGCCTTCAACGCCATTCCCCATTCTGGTATTATAGACAAGCTCACCAGCCTGAACATAAACCCCTACATCATAAGATGGGTTGCCAACTGGCTCACAGACAGAACCCACATGGTGAGAGTTGTGGGAGCTAGGTCTGACTCTAAACCGGTTACAAGTGGCATTCCCCGGGGCTCAGTCCTAGGACCCCTCCTGTTTGGCATATACTTCTCAGAGGTACAGGCAAGCACAGGAGGACTATGGTTGACCATGTTTGCAGATGACTGCAAACTAGGGGCTATAACTGACTCTTCAGCTGACACAGACATCCTCCAAAAGGGTCTCACTGAGAAGGATACCTGGTGTCAAAATCATGGCCTCAAGCTAAATGCCAAAAAGTGCATCCCCTTTGGAAAAAACAAAGTACCCACAAACTACCACATAGGTGGTAGTCCCCTAAATACGGAAAACATAATAAGGGATCTGGAGACCCAAGTAGATAGTAATCTCTCCTTTGATAATCACATTGCCAAGGTGGTTAGAAAACCCTTCTATGTGGCCCATCTAATCACAAAAGGGTTCGCATCCAGATCAAAAGAAGTCATTGTGCTCCTCTACTCATCACTCATCAGACCCATCATAGAGTACAACGCCCCATTTGAGATGTACCTTACAAGACACCTGCAACAGCTGGAAAGACCACAGAACTACCTCACTAAGAGGATCACTGGCCTCAAACAGATGCCCTATGCAACTTGACTGAAGAAACTTCAGCTGTACTTGGTTGCATACTGCCTACTCAGAGGTGATCTCTGCCTGACATACAAGGCCATGTCCAACCCAGAATTGATGGACATGTTCCACCTAATGAAAATGTTATCCCCTCGAGCCACATGCTCCAGGGATATAAACCTCACCACAACAATAAATAGGACATGCTGGAGGGATGGATTCTTGGCCCAGAGACTTCCCATGCTTTGGAACAAGATTCCATTCTACATTAGGCAGAACCCCTCACTAACACTCTTCAAGAGAAACCTTGATGAGTGGATGGGAAACAGAAAGTTTACCCCGGGCATCACTTCAGTGGCTCTGCTGGACAGAGGCACAGGGAACTAATCTAAGGGGGTGGCGAAAGCCAACACATTTGGGCTAGGCTTATAAATGCCTTCGGGCAGATAGCCTAGTACCTACCTATGACCCTATGAACCTATATATCTACAATTTAGTAAGTTCACCCTGTGCATCAGACCCATATCAATTGTTTTGATGGCATGGATCTGGCACAGGTTTCATCATGTGCACAGGGTATGGTCTGATTTTGCCAGAGGCCTAGGCTGTGCCATTCGATTGACATTATGGGTGTGTGTTTGGCGTGTGGGAATGGCATGGCCTGTCCAGCTGTGGTGCAAGTGTGTGGAGGTGACCTTTTACTGATTGTGATATGTGTGTGTGTGTGTGTATGTGTGTGTGTGTGTGTGTGTGTGTGTGTGTGTGTGTGTGTGTGTGTGTGTGTGTGTGTGTGTCTGCATGCACACAAACACTACATGTGCCTTCCCTATGCTGATGTTTTTTGGACAGCTGTGGCCCGTACATGGCAGGGTGTGCAGTTCACCATCTCTGGCCATGGACATGGGAACCGGACCTGCCAGGGGTATCACGGGCACCACCAGGGACAAGGCCAGACATAGTACTTCTCCCTGATGGTGATGGTTGTCCACTGGATCAGCGTCCCTGTTGGGACCAGCCAGGACCATATAGCAATGGCATGCCACATATTGGTGTGGATATCATACCGTCATCAGTATTGCTGGTGTTAATATCCATACAGGAGCATGATGGTGCACAGCCACATGCACGCCCAGCTGATCATGGTGCTGAGCTACCTCCACATGGCTGCTGCCTCCTGTCTGCCAAACATTCAAGCACAGATATTCCATGTTGGAGGAGTGCCACGACCTGACCTCACCACCTATCACTGATCTCATTGCCCTAATACAGGACCCCAATGAGGTCACGAAAATCATCACGTGCACCAAGGAGATGCTCTTCAAACAGCCTGCGCATTTGTCTGGTGTTACGTTCGTTATGTGCCTGTGCATCCATTACAGACTGAAACATGCTCCTGGTTATTGCAGCAGTGGCACTCTCAATATGGGCTGGATGGGAAGCCATTCTCTTCTGAGCACCCCTGCCCACAGATTTGGTCCAAGCTCACTTTGTATTTCATGTAGGACACAGCCATGGATATGTTGGTGTCCCATGGAAGCTGTAATCTTGCCTGTGGACAATGCAGGTCTAACCTGGCCTGCAGTACTGCTGGGTGCCTGCCATTCATCTGCCATTGTGATTGTAACTTGTGGGGGAGAGAGGGGTAAAGCTGGCACTGAATGTGTTGCCAAGACTGTGGCCAATATATGTTGTTTCAGGATAGGTATTAGCATTGTGCAGTAACTCAAAGCACTTGTGTTTAATGCTGTGGAGGTTGTTGATGTAGCTATCAAAGGCTTTTGTCATTGTTGTCAGTGTCTGCTTGCATGTCTGCCTTTCTGCCTTCATAGATGCCTGTAGGGGATTCCATGAGGGATCCCAAGTTGTGTTTGAGGCTAATAAGGGAGTCCAACAGTTATGGGACACCACCTTTCTCTGCAACAGTGTCTTCCTTTTGTTGTACACATTAATGATGGCACAGGACCATCACATTGTCTCCCAGTGTTTGGAGGACAGTGTCTGGGTTATGTTGGCTATGGCTAGTACCATGCATTCCTGTACCTGTTTGTACAGTGCATATGTGTATGATTCGACAGTCATGCAGCTATTTCCCATTGCTATGGGTGCAGTGAAGTCATCCACTCCTGTTTTTATGGCTGCAAAGTCAGCTTTGGAGAGGTTTTGCAAGGTGGTTACCTCTATCGGGGGTGTGGCTGATAAGTTGAGTTCCATGTTGATTACAGCCTGTGTTGAACTCACCAGGTAGGGACCAACAACTGTGGATGAGCAACAGTCCCATATTTAAGTAGTCAATACAGGTCAAGGTTGTTGCATCCTCTACCAGGGGTCAGTCCAGGGCATCAGAAATGATGAATCCCAGGAAGTGTTGGGCCACTGTACTGGCGCATGGCTACTTTCCCCAGGTGATGGAGGGGTAGTTGGAGTCTTATACTATGTCAGTGTTGTGTTGGACTGTCATAGATAGCAGGGTGTTGAGGAATGTTCATTGACAGTCTAGGGTCATAGATGTGGACCCATAGGAGGCTATGGTCTGGATTGCACTATTACCCCACGGCAGTTGTACCAGAAGTATCTCCAATGCATTATGCTGGGATACTAGTCTGGAGGTGTTCCTATCCATAATGAATATGGAGACATCACCTGTGCAGGTGTGGTGTGGTCCATGTTAGGGGCTGACAGCTGTGGAATGTGTTATAGCCTGATACTGCAGGGCTGCTGTCTGCTGCTGTAAACCACATCTCCATTGCAGCAGAATTGTTAATGTCCTCCACTCTAATGAGTGCTTTAAGTGACTACATACTAACAGTTAGATGTCTACTGTTGAGCAGCATGACCCTCAGATTGCATGCATGTCTAGCTGTTATGGTGATAATTATATTAGGAACACTTCCTAATAAGGCATTATAGGGGTGGCAAGACACTTAGCCAGTACCTGGAAACCCAGCACTGACAGATGTAGGACATCTGTGGCAAGTCATTGAGTTCTGTCAATCATGTCATCCCAAGCAGAGAGATACTGTATCCCCTGAGAATAACACAAAACATGTAAGCCAATGTTGCAGTCAATCATCTGTTGATAGCACAGCAGCATCATTCTGGGTAATGGGGTTATACTGCTCAGGGCTACTGTCACACCTGCCTGGACCACATAATCAGAGAGTTCAACCATGTCTCTTGTCATGTAGTCCAGGGAGGTGTGGCCCAGGTCATTCACACCCACATGGATACAGAGTGATACTCATAGTTATTGTGGAGTGCCATGACTGGCTGTGTCATGTGTTGGATGCTGGCATGGGATAGATATTTGGCTGTTACCTGCTCCATATTTAACATAGTCAGTGGGATATGTGTGTGCCTCAGTATTGAGTTACCCATGATCAATGTATTGTCCAAGGTGGTTAGCCTAAGGATCTTAGGTTGAGGGGTGCACTGTGTAGGTTAAATATGTGCCCCTTGCCATGTGCCATGTTGTGGTGTCTGTGTGGGTGTCTGTCTTGCTGGTCTGTGCTATTTGGGTAAATGTCCATTGAGTGCCTCTGTGAAGGTGGGTGGGTGGCTTTTCACTGTATGCCATGGCTGTCAATGTGGGTGTCATGGTGAGCTATGTGGTCCACATGGTGTGGTGCATGTGTTGATCTTCTTGACCTGCTAGTCCAGTCTTTGCTGGAGAGTGCATATGTCCACACTGGGTGACAAACAGGTAACTCTCACAGGTCTGAGTGTTTGGTGTTTAGAGGGGAGGGTTGTCTGTGTACATGAGGCAGTTGCAACCGTGCCTTAGAATGGACAAGTGCACCAGGTTAATGGGTGAAAGCATGGAAAACTGCCCTTCAATTATGCCAGGAGGGGTGGACATAACTAGCAAGTACTGGGGCTTCTTCTGTGATGAAAGAGTACTGCTGATGGCTCCCAGGTGTGCCACACTTACTGATACAATAACCTGGTGAAGTGCCAAGCCATAATGCTATTGAAGTGCAAGACAGAAATAACTAGCACAATGTAAGGGATAATTCAAATTCATATATTGTGTGGCTTATACCATTTTGATGTGTGTACCATACATGACCAGTGACCACCTCCCACTGCCATTAATTTATATAGTGTGGAAACAGCATCTGCCTCACCTGCAGCAAATTCAACCATTGTACAGTCCTCTGTACAGATGTGTCTGGAATATTCAGATGTTTGCAACCTATACTTGGTCAGAAGTGGTCTGTGTGCCTTAACAATACCATGTATGTGATACTGTAGCCAAATAGGACACAATGAGTGTACTGACACATATGGCAGCATGAGGTATCATACCTGACTGAAGCATCATGCTGATATGATGCCTGCCACCCTCACAGATGGTCAGCTTTGTAGGTGCAATATATGAGTCCAGATGCTTGGTTTTAGAAGTGAACTGTTTATGTTATAAGTCACATTAAAGGCTGGAAGAGGTGTGAACTGACATATTGTGGTCCTAATTTGTATGTAAAAGGAAAACCTTGCATCTTAACAGGGGTGTCTATGCAATTTATATACACTGCATACCACTAATGTGTCACACATGTCCTTACTTATTTTGCTGGCCTCTGTCCAGCTGTCCAGATGTCTTGGCACTGACAAGTTGTGAGGTATGCTACAGGAATGTTGAATTCACGTCAGACTGGCCCTAGTGGTGACCACTGTGATGCAATGCATTTAACCCCACCACAAGTGAACATGCACATAAAGCAATATAGCTATTACTTAAAGCAATATAGCTATTACTGATAGCTGTGTGCATGGTAAATTGCATGCCTTTCACATGCCTGGGGTATTGCCAGGCAACAACAGAAAAATGTCATACTCACCATCTTCAGGCTGCTGTTCCATATGCAGACTAGAGGGTCCTAGGAATTTGTGACAGGGAGGTATTGTCAGCAGACTCACATGTGACCTTGGTACAGGATGGATGCAGTATTTCAGCACATTAACAGTACAATCCCTATTACTACAAAATATGCTGGCCAACACCATAGATGTGCATGTCTGTGCATTACTAAACACCAGCAAGACCTACTATCTCATTTGATATATGCATGTAGATAGTAAACAGATAAAAATGGATAAGCAACAGTGTTCTAGTAATGTGCGCTGGGGCCTTACCTACATGCTCCTCATCCAGTTTGTGTGTGCAAACCACCTCCATAATGCTTTCCTCAGCTTCATGGCTTGTGCGTTGGGCAGGTGCCACAAGGTTGGCGAGGAGCTCCTTGGTGCTTTTCAGTGGGGGCTGGATGGGTGGGCCCCCACCTGTGGCTAGCTGGCCCCACGCTACAGCAGCAGCGCATTGACGGGCATGGCAGATGAGGTCAGTGGCCCAATGCTGCACCTGCTCATAAGTTCTGCTGTGCAGGCCAGCATCATTTACCCTGTGGACCAGATCGTTCCACAGGACAGTGCTCTCCCACACATCTTGTGCTCTCCTTCCCAATAACAGGGCATAATGTTCGATCACATATTGTGTGATGATGTCAGTTTCCCCAACAGAGAATACTGGTAGGCGAGCCCTCTGCATGTTACCTGGAAGACATAAACAGGAAAAAAGATCACAGGACTTCATACGGTTGTCAAATTGCACACCAACAGTGGATATTACTTGCAAATAATCAAAACTACATGATAACCTTCCACTCTACCATGGCTATAGTAGCTTGCATTATGCTCCTGGCCCTGAGCTATATTATTCCCCAAATGTTGGACACCTAATTGCATAATCCTCTATTCTCCATTCATTTCTGTGTAGAGGGATGACAGTGGCCAGCTTCCATGTGGATGGTGTGTGGATGGTGGCAGGTCTGTGTTTGACTGTGGTGTGTGATGGAGCTGTGGCCACATGCCTGAGTTCATGTAGGAGGCAGACAGTGATGTTATTATGCCCCAATGAGATTTGCTATTGTTGCCATCAGTAGGCAATATGTACATGCTCACCATTGCTGACATGCTCACCATTGCTGAGGGGAGGAGTGTGGTTTATGTGCATATCCCCATATACAACTGGGAAGCACAGGATGGCAATGTTCCCACCTAACCTGTCTGATGCAGGTGCCTATATCCATGGCATGTGTGTATGAGGTGTGCTTTACCCCAAGTACAGGGTGAATTGTGTTGTTGCCTCTGATACTGACATATGTGGAGACACTGCTGCAATTGTCCTTGGTGGTGTGGATATGTCTGATTTGTAGTCATAGTCAGCCTTTCAGGAAGTTACCTGTGAACTTACATGCTTGCTCAAATAGAGGTGGACTTACTTCCAAGTTGTTACCTGCACCTATGTGTCCCTGTACAGCCAATATAGCAACTTATTACATGGTTTGTGTATTGCTGCTGTCCACCAAAGGGGATTACTCTATCTTGGTGGAGGCTGGTTATACGGGTCAGGTAATCCTAAGTCCATATAGCTACAGTGGGTATAAAGTGTACACACCCCTGTTACAATGCCTGATATATGTGCAATTGAAACATGACACCACAAGAACTCATTTCAGAACAATTTCCACCTTTAATGTGACCTATAGCATGTATTCAATTGAAAACATAACAATCTGGTCTGTGAAAACATATGGAAATAATAATCAGTACAATAAGCCAATTGACTGAGTGTGTACACCCTTAAACTGATATGTTGTGTATGCACCTCTTGAGATGGTTACAGCATTCATTCATATTGGTTTGGACTCTAACATCATGGCACATCTTCACTTGGCAATAGTTGCTCACCTTCCTAGAAACACCTTTGTTTGTTTTTCAATGGAATTGTACAGGTTAGGGGTCACATTCAAGATGAGAAACATTATAAAATAATTTTCTGTAGTCTCATTGTCATACAGCACACAAACCTGGCATTCCAACAGGGGTGAGTACAGTTGTGATATCTACTGTATATAGATGTTGATATAGCTGTTAATGGTAGGCATGGACAGAGGGTCATAACACAGTTGGACGCTTCTCCGATTACTACCTGATAAGCATGCCTACTCTAGTACCCCTATCAGTGTCAGGGCAATGCAACAACCAGTAGCTGTACACATTTATGTCTGTTGTATGCACTGACACTGATATTACACACATGTGCAACATGCACAACCTATGTATCTGACTGCTTGAAACCCATGTTGAGAGTTTTGTGCCTTCCAGCTGAACATACCCATACATACATGTGTTCAGGGGATACCTGGTATACATTTCTGTTCTTTGTTAGGATGCCACACTGCATTTACAGTCTTGGTGCTCAATCATACTTCTCAACCTGTTATAGCAGGATGCCTAGACAATGGCACACATACATGGGTGACAAAAGGGACATCAGTATTGATACTGTATTAATATAGCTGCACCATACATTAGTATGTTGATTGCACAGTAGGCTTTGACATCACAGAGAGAACCTGGAAGATGTCCAACAGTCATAAGTAGGCT